>NC_137518.1:1695000-1700000 GCF_041902795.1 Electrophorus electricus
TCTCTCTCTCTCTCTCTCCGCATGTCTTCTTCTTCTCTCTCTCTGTTAACACTCGACCAGGGCGGAAGCAGGGCACCTGGTGTTGCTCTCAAATTAGTCACGGGGAGACAAACCCTCGCTGGTTTCTAAACTCCTCAGCGTTCTGATCTTCTCAGGACACACACACACACACAGTGCCTGACAGAGCTCATAGAGGCCCAGGCTGCACACCCAGCAACAGGACCAGGCGTGGACAACAGGGCATGATGCTAGCGTTATCGTGACGAATGATGTCACAGTGTCCTTTTCTGAGCATAGGGATTGGCATGTTTCTACCTCTGAGCAACTGCATGTGTCATTAAAATACAAATCAGGAATCTTTAAACAAACCAAATGTGGCGTTACATTGATGGAAATGATCCCATTATGTCAATATTATATTTTTATTTACTTTTTAAATGTAGGGTATTACTGTTCTGCTGGTGCATCATCTCCCATATATAAATAAACCTTAGAGAAACTAAATGGTGTATATAAATATTGTGCATCACCAGTATGAATTACGCTCGACCCTCAGTTTCGTCAAGATATTCTCATGAGTGCAAATGAGCGCAGTTACACCAAACGGCGCTCGTGTGTGACACCATCATCGAGCGCCGCAGCGCCGCAGCCTGTGTGCTGGTGTTGGGCAGCAGACCCACCCGAGATGACCGACTGGTTCCAGCTGTCCTGGTCGCTGTAGAACTCGTTCAGGCGCATGTTCTCCTTGTTCTCCTCTCCAGCCTTCTTCTCCTCCACCTCTCCACCCAGCGGCTCCGCCTCCGTGCTCGCGACGCGCGGCTGCCGCCCGTCCAGGCGTTGCCTGGGCGAGCCGCGAACCTCCTTGCCATGGAAACTGAGGAAGTGGAAACAAAAAAACAATCAACAAAACAAACAAACACAGATGTTTCATACAGCCAGGGCTGAACAGCATGTCCAAAATCCTGCTGTGATTATAATACAGCAAAACATTAGTGAACACAAGATTTCACCATGGCATGCTAATAGACAGAACTAGTTCACCCACTAAAAGCAACTGAGACTGGTTAGTTTGTTCACACAACAATGTATGCGTTTTAAAGCACTTGTTGAGGGCTTTTGTCTGTGCAGTATTCCAGATTCCATATTCCCTAATTTCTTGCCTGTCCTGCTGGTGTTTTGTGGCCAACGCACGGTGCAGTTCCTCAATAATGCAGCTAGGGGGCAGCGGTGGGTGCATGGTCCCCAGGTGTGGGGAGCCTGTGGGAGTAGTCATGCGGCCCCTCAGCGTGTCTTTGGGCAGAGTGAAGTTCCTGGGCAGAGTGGCTGGGGCGGGTCTCGTGTGAGTGGAATGGGAACCTGTGGAAGGGACAGAGCAGAAATCCATGGTGACTTTGAACTGCCACACGTGCGGACGGACCTTTACTAATACAAGGAGTTTTAAATGTTTTAAAACTTTGTTCAGCATTGTTAAAAATGCAGGACCCAGGTCTGGTCAGCAACTTTCAAAATAAACCATTTTTACAACTACGGTTTGGTGTAGCAGATATTTTGCAGAAACCAGTAATTGAATGATTTAAGCATTAACAGTGATTTGGTACTGACTGTCCAGGCTGCCTAGTCTGGGGACGAGCTTTGTGGGCAGTTTGGGGGGAGGAGTGTGGGTTCCTCTGAGTGCTGGCTCCGCCTTCAGCTCCACCTTCGGTTCCGCCTTCATTTCAGCCTTCATCTCCGCCCTCATCTTCTCTGGGCTCTGGACAGCGTCAGTGGGATCAACACTGTCCTTCCCGGAGGGGTCTGAGAACAGGGTCTCTTCATCCTCCTCTTCCTCACTGCGGCTGAACTCCCCTGCGGTCTCGAGGTTCCCTGTGGCATCTTGTACTGTAAACACAGAGTGGAGGAAGGATATAAAAAGCCTGCCGTCTCTGTCGCCACCAAGTGGCCACTGGGTGAAATTCATTCTTCGTGGTGGCGTGGATACTGCCGTTCAAACATGGCTGTGTTGCAGTGCTGGACCAGCAGCTGATGATTAACCAGACAAAATGACATAATTTTCATCATAATCACACTACCATTTTAAATTTGTGCTGAAATCTGAATGCTTGTTGCAGAGGTGACAGGTGATGTACGAATAACTGAGTAGAAAGAAACTACTAGAAGGAGCAGTAAAACCTGTGAACGTGTTGGACTTTTTCACCTTGATGGAGGCTATTTTGCTACTGTGTTGAGTTACAGCGTTTCCAGCGTGCAAACGTGCATCCCGTGATATACTGTACCAGAGCAGTAAGACCATAGGCAGCGACGACCTTTTATCTAAATCACAGATTTAGCGAGGTTCCGCTCGTCTTGCCTGTGGATGGATTGTCCTCATCTGACCCCAGGTCCTCTGTGGTGCTGGCCAGCGGCGCCAGAGGCTTGTCCTCCCTCTCCTCCCCGTCAGAGTACTCCTGCATGGGGGCACACGCCTCCTCCGAGCCTCCCTCACATGCCAAGACCGGCCCTGCGGGGGTGGGAGAGGAAGGGAGGGAGAGAGAGAGAGAGAGAGAGAGAGCAGACAGAGAGAAAGAGAGAGAGAGAGAGAGAGAGACAGACAGAGAGAAAGAGAGAGAGAGAAACCTCTAAGCCAAATTGCCTTGGATCAACCTTCCATAAAGCACAGGCTCCACATTGTCTAAAAGGTTTAGTTCAACCAAGCGATGTTAATCAGAATGCCACAGCCAACCAGGAGAAGCAACTCCAACTGCCAGGTGGCATGACGTCACACTAACAGGCAGCAGTTCATTTAATTCATTAACTTATCACCGTTTAGCTGAACAGTGACTTTAATGTCACCATAATGTTAACTATCCAATTATTTTAAAGTACAGCTGAAATGTCTGCCTCGGCCCTCCCAGAAAGCAGACTGCACAGAGGCAGCTGTCCTCACTCTCTCGTAAACACCTAACAGCTCCCCCTGGTGGACACCCGGGGCTTTGTGTGCCAGAAACAGTAGGCGGGACTCTTAACAAGCACTGCTGGTGCAGTGAAGAGGTAGAGGAAGGTGTGAGGCTCTTTCTCACCTTTGCCTGACTCTGCCGAGCCCTTCCTCGCCAGTTCCTCGTCATGACTCTGCCGTGCTGCCGCTTTCCGCTCCAGGACTGTAGGGGGCAGCAAAGAGTGTTAATAGGGCATGCGTTGCTGGCCAAAGACATGACATAGACACCAACTCTAGGGAAAATGAAAACAATTCCTTGATTGTGTTAAGCCACTGAGAACGATTCAAAACCTGAAGTTATTTGGATCCTGCAGTGGTCTCATGGTTTGGTAGCTGGGTATCAAAAGAAAGGTGAAACGGCTTTTCAAATTAATTTCAATTTTATTCTCAATAAATAAACGAAGAAGTTCTCTGATAAGAACCATCAGCAGGATAACACTCAGGAATGAGGGAAACTGGTACACACAGATCAAGCTGTTTTTTAGTTTTATTTGAAGACAAAATTATATTGCCCATGGGAATACTGCATGCTGGGATTCTCTACGGAATTCTCCAATTAGGCTAGCATTTCACTTCATTTGGGCGTGGGAAATCAGCATGTAACCTTCATTAGGTGTGGTTTTCTAAGCTGGAGCAGACACAGCGTGCAAATAAGACTAAAAACAGGTGGAAAACATAAGGAAGAACGTGCGTTTGCTTAGCGCGGAAGAGCGTCTGACCACAACAAGCCGGGAGCGCGACGTGACGCAATTCCCCTCAGCAACAAGGGTCCTAGCGCCCACACCTAATCTTCAGACGTGTGAATGCACTAGGAGCGCCCCAGCGCCCTCACCTGCAGAGCTCTGACGCAACTTCTCGCTCTTCTTCTTCCTCCACTTCCAGGGCTTGAAGATGCGCCCCAGGCTGGCCAGCTTGCTGTTGCGTCGGACAGGGGGCGTGCGCATGCCTGTCACCAGACAGCCGGAGTGAAGCGTTCTCTGCTGCTCCATGACATCTGCAGAGGGGACAGACACAAACACTCTCTCCGTATTGCTCTCAAACCGCAAGTGGGAGAGAATCTCTACAGTCGAAATAATCTCCTACTTTCTCCAGATCTTGAATCCAAAACTTGGTTCTGGAGTTTGTAATTACCAGTAGTTGATTTATGTCATAGGAAACTGGTACTTAAGTGAGAGTCCGTGATGTTCAGACATTATCTGCCTCCCTCCCTGTACCTGGGAGACAGACAAGTTGACTGGCTGGGGGGAACTGCAGCTGAACTCATCTGCTCAAAAGTCTGTCCAATTTTGCCACAATGAGAGAAGTATGTGATTAAGTAACCGTGACCTGCTATAAGACAAGCAAAAGATGCTGAACGCCGTATGGCGTTCAAACAGTGGGCATTAATTGAATCTGATGATACTTAAGTGAAAAGTACTCTTCCCAGAGGATTCATTCACAGAATCACATCTGGGTCATCTCCCCATGGCAACGCAATTGTTATAATTAACCGTCGGACTATGAGAGCAATTCCAGCAAAACTGCAGCTGTCAGTGAGGACGTTCTGCCCGGCACATATCCAGAAAAAGGGAGCATGACGGCCCTGTAAGCATATGGGCGGTTTAACCGCCTATACATGGGAGCTAATGGCTTGCGGTTTCTCTCGTGGCCCCGTGCACGTCCACACAAATAAAGCGCTTTAAAAGAACCCGTTAATTACGGTGCAAGAATCAGCTCTGATTCAAGCCTTGCCCCTTCACACGCAGGGCCCAGACTTCACACCGCTCGCCGGCGGACACGCGCGATCGGGCCCCCCAGGCACACTGCGTCACGAGGGCCCCAGCCAAGCCGAGGGAGGGGGGCAGACACTGCTTGGTGAAAAAGCCTGCAAGCCGGCAGGTGCAGAAATAGCTCCCTCCCACGCAGTCTCACCGAGACGGAAAGCCGACACCTCTGCCGTGGCGCAGATGAGCCGTGGGCCGCGCCGGGAGCTCAGGGTTCCACCTCCGTCTCGACCACCGCGCTGTCACACATACTGGTGCCCGAAGGA
>NC_137518.1:1705000-1872500 GCF_041902795.1 Electrophorus electricus
TGAGACCGAGCACAGCGATGCCCGTGTACAGCCACAGGGTGAGCTCGCTTTAAGTAGCACATTCGTGCCCTGGTTCTAGCCCACTGAGGCAGGCTGCCATCAGGTGAAGGGCTCTGTGTTTTGAGCCCGGGACCAGGGCTCCTGTGTTCCTGCACCGCTGCGGGCTGAAAGCACACGACAGAGGGCCACATGGTAACGTCTCAAAGCTGCATCTCTGTGGAGTGTCGGAATGGATTAGCGTTATGTACATTGTCCCAGGCAAGATGTCTCCGTCAGTGGATTAATTCTGAGTCAAATGTCTTCTGTGGTTTATGGTTCTAGAATATTCCTTAAAGGGCCGGAGTGCTTTAAAAGCCAGATACGTTGACATCTACACTCGCTTTAAAATTCACATCTAATTGACACTGGACACTCTGCATGTGGTGACAGAACAACAGTGAATGCCTTTTCTGTATCCCCCCCTTCACTCACCTACCCTAGTTCAACCTATTCACAATCTAAGCAGAGAAAAAGAGCTTTAAGAAACAAACCGGCAAGAGAAAAGTCCGTCTTTATGCTTTTGTGCTTTACTGAAGGGTAATAGAATTAGAGCAACATATTTCATATAATTGCTATGAACACTGTTTTCAGATAAAGCATTTATTTAGAATAATGTACTTGATTGACTGTGGAGAGTAGGAATAAGTGCTTGAAGATGAGGTTTAAGTTGAAATCACGCTCTGTCTCTCTTATCTTCTCACAGTCTGGATCTGCCTGGCTTTCTTTCTTAATTCCTGCCTTCTGCCTCCACCGTGGCGGCGCGGGATACAGCCTCATGTGCTTTGTCTGCTGGAGCGCTGAAGCAGCAGGGGTGTCTCCCGTCTGGCCTGATTACAGTTGGTAGGAAAGGCAAATCAATGTCTTCCTTCATTGTAACAGATACGTGCTCCATTTCATCTAGACAGAAAAAAACGTCAGCGCTCCACTTATACCTAATGTATTTATTTAAGTACAGTTTGACACATGAGAACAGTAAGAGATAATTCAACACTAGGTATTAATTCTACAGGCCTCTACAGACCTCTACAAGCCTCTACAGACCTCCACAGACCACTATACGCCTCTACAGACATCCAGAGACCTCCGTAAGACTCTATAGACCTCCACAGATCTCTATAGACCTCTGCAGATCCCTACAGACCTCTACAGACCTCTACAGGTCCCTACACACCTCTACAGACATCCACAGACCTCTATAAGCCACCACAGACCTCCACAGATCTCTATAGACCTTTGCAGATCCCTACAGACCTCTACAGACCTCTACAGGTCCCTACACACCTCTACAGACATCCACAGACCTCTATAAGCCACCACAGACCTCCACAGATCTCTATAGACCTTTGCAGATCCCTACAGACCTCTACAGGTCCCTACACACCTCTACAGACATCCACAGATCTCTATAAGCCACCACAGACCTCCACAGATCTCTATAGACCTCTGCAGATCCCTACAGACCTCTACAGGTCCCTACACACCTACACAGAGCACCACAGGCCTCTTGACTCTCTCTTCTGCTGCCTTGTCCATGTTTTGTTTATTTCAGGCTCATAAAACGAAATGAAAGATATTTTCTCACGTGCAATGTTTTGATGCTCTTCAGCTCCTTAAAAACGCTGCTTGATGCATAAGACACTCACAGAGGACCCACCCGAGGATGTCGTGTGTGTGGGCCACATCTCTGCTCAGGTACAGTGGACAAGCAAGTCCGTGTGTTTGGTGCAGTCGCCTCTGCTCGCCAACTTCACCACTCTCCTCTGTTCCCTATTGCATATGAATGCACAAGAAGAACAAAACAGCCCACACCACGTTATTGGCAGTCCAGAACGTATGAGGCATATGCCGAGTACGGTGACCCACAAAAATGTTGCGCAATAACCATTTTCACTGATCGCACGGGGGCCCTTATATAGGTCACGGAGCACATCTGATCTGCCTTGAACAGTGAGTATATCGTTACCACCATGAAGACACCCTGCACAACTAGTAGGAAGTAATTGTTTTGATTTGATTCACCACAGCTTCAGTAGCTTCTCTTATTTGAGGCTGTTTGCTTTCCAGCTAATCTGCTTGCAGATGCACCGACTGGCAGTTTAGTGAATAGAGGAGAGATGCTCTCTCAAGCCTGGGTTTGCAGGCTGGCCACGCTCGCTTCTTTAGAGTGACCCGCCTTCCACGCCAAAGCATGCACTGCCACCTCCCTCCTACTGTCACTCAGCCCAGTCAGCCAATGACAGAAGCAGAGCCCTCCTGGGACATGACTGGCTGAGAGTGACATCATAACATTTGGGGAATCACTGTCCGTGGTGCTGAAGTGTTCGGTAGGCGGGGACGTCTCTGCGTGGTGCTGGGGGTTGGGGAGAGAGGAGTAGGGCTTGGACAGGGAACAAGTCAGGCATTGGAAGTTAAGATTGCAGGCTCACTACAAGGCTGCGTATTCAGCCCCGCAAACCTCTCTGTCAGCATGAGAAACTACAGCTATTCTGAAGAAAAGCGCCATTGTTAACCCAGCGCACGGATGGGGCCACAGTGAGGACATACGCTGACACAGCAAAATGTTCAGCAGTCAAACCTCCAACAGATATTTTACAGCAGCGACGACAGAAAGCCTTTTAAATTCATTCAGTTTTATGGGTCTCACAGCCAGAAATGTTTAAAGTACGATTTGTACGTTACGAGTGAAACCCTGAAATTAGCGCATTGTGAGCTAATGCTTCCAAAACCTGTTCAAATTAAATAGAGCACAACCTTGACCAGTTTAAAGAGGAATATTTGTTCAGTGTGGTCTCTGGTGTTTCTTTCTTTGCAACTCTTTCTTTCCTCTGCAGTGTTTCACTCACAGAATGCCCAGCCTTCATCAGTCCTTCATGAGAGTGTAACACTCCCTTTCAGTCTTAATTCAGAATAATGTCTGTGTTGTGCGGTTTATAATCAGTACCAATCATACAATGATACACTTTTATGCTTAGACAGTAAACATTTCCGATGGCAAATTATCATTTACAAAACCAAACAAGACATTTAATTTGAACAAACCCTGCTAATGCCATTTTCCTTGCATCTCTCCTTCAGCCAGTGAGCCCAGTGGGAAAAGTCTGCCCGTATTATTCTGGCTACAAACAAGGCTCCTCCTGTCCTGAGGAGGTCAAGACTGGCGTTCTGTTAATTTGTCCTTTAGCGTTCCTTGAACCGCACGAAAACGTCGTCATAAAACCCATCCACTCGACAGCACCTGAGGCAACATGGCCGCTGCACCTCGTTTCTCTGGCTGTCTCGGTTTTTCTCACTCCCTCTTTTTTTCTATCGCTATCTCTCTCTGTTAATCTGTCTCTTTCTATCTCTCTTTCTTTATCTATCTCTCCCTCTCTCTCTCTGTCTCTGCACAGTACAGTAAAGCAGCCTCACAAATGGACACAAGGGCAGGCTTTGTTGTGGGGATGACGGGTGACCTTGGCCAGGACTAAGCGTGGCATTCTCCCACCCCCTGCAGCCGGCCAGGTGGCCAGGTAACCAGGCACGGGGCGCTCTTGCCGCAGCCTGGCGACGGTGACGGCAAACGCATCCCGAGCGCCACTTCGCCTTGCCTTTGTGGATCGTAAGATTTGATGAGTGCAGACCTCCTCTAACAGAGATCAAGAGTAATGTTGAAGGTAATAATGAGGTCATTCGGGGCCAGAGCAGGCATACACATGCTTTGTCGCTTTTCGGTTGTTTAAAAGGACGGGCTTGGTCCCGTTCTTGGCCTTTGTACAGAGGCTGCGTGGACGGTTTCTCGACTTGGCAGTGGATTTGGCAGGCCTTCCAGTCTTTTAACCTCAGTCTTCGTCTTCAAGTCTGTCTGCTCAGTCGTCAGGGGAGCAGACAGGCGGGTGGCCCAGCTCTCAGCTCAGGGCAGGGGTTTTTAAGAGCAGGGTTTCTTACAGCCCTGTGATGAGAATACCACACAATCCTCTTCAGTTAGAAACCCTGTCTTGTATTCTCAGCATCAGGGACAAATTTAATCACATTTAACATGCAAAACGGACAAGGTCTGGTATGTATGGTGTGTATAGCGTGTATGGCGTGGCTTCTGGGCCTCTGAGTCTCTACCGAAACAGCTTGCATCAGATGCCCGCGGCAATGGCAAGGCTTGGATCTGCTGATGTCACCCTGAGGCCCCTGTGTTTGGGCTGTGTGGCCTGACTGGCGCAATCTCAGCATGGATGCAAAAATATCACGAGGGGAAGAAAGAATATTGATATTCATCACGCACCAATGTTTGAAGCACTTGCAGACAGGAAGGGTTACATTACTCCCTGCACATTTAAAAAAAAGTCAAGCAAATATGAACGCTCCATACAAATCATGAGATATGCGAATCAGGCTAACATGCATTGATGTTCCTTCACTTATAGTAAAATATTTGCAGAGTATCATCATTAACAGTTCCTCAACTTATTGATCAGTATGACATTTTTCTGGGTTGTGAGATATTAGGGCTGGAACGCGAAAGCTATCACTGGCTTCTGGTCCTGTTTTGAGTCTTGCTTCCACTGAGGAAATATATCTTGGACATTTGCACTCAGGATTTTTTATTTTTTTTTGAAAAGCTGCTTTGTTACAATTTCTGCTGTAAAAGGCACTATGCAAATAAAATGTGTTTGGCTTCACTGTGCTGGAGGACTACAGCTCTCCTCAGAATGCCACGAATTCATCACCACACTGAATATTCATACAGCACCTAAATATAGAAGCCTGAATAATACAACAAATACCACCTATTAGATTATGGGACTGAAGCACTGGTACAATAATAATAATAATAACACCAACAATAACAAAAAAAAAATCAGTCGGCTCGCTCAGTATACTGTATATAATCTGGCAGAATATATATGATTATTAGCTAATTAAAAAAATATTTAATGCATGAGCATGGGGTCTCATTTCAACAGGATCAGCTTCAAGAACTGGGTTGTAAGACATCACCAGTAAAACGTAAGCCTTCTCTCTGATCTAGGAGCGGTTTCTGCCAATAAAAAAGCCCCATTTGCAACCATTGAAAAAATGCCCTATAGTTCTCAGATCAGGCTTATAAGCCAAGTCTGTCTCTAACGCTCAGTGAAGCAGCCCGTGCACCTGCATGGGAAACCAAAGCATAAGACCGCCTTTTTGTGCACCACGGCCATTCAGGTGCTGGAACATCATGATAAGGTGTGTGGTAATGGCTTTCCACACTGTGACGGAGGCCGTGTAAATGTCAGTAGCCGCTGCTGTTCGGTCCATAGACACAACTGGGTTGGGTGTCCTCCTTGGCCAGAGGAGGATGCCCCCCCCCCCACCTTTGAGTCTTGGTTCCTCTCAAAGTTTCTTCCTCATTCTCCAGGGAGTTTTTCCTCACCACTGTCACCCTTGTCTTGCTCACTGGGGGCTTGGACTCGGACATCTGTAAAGCTGCTATGTGACAACATCTGTTGTAAAATGCACTGTATGAATACATTTTGAATTTGAATTGTATGATGAGCTCCATATGAGCTTTCATGTTCTCCATCAGTGGTAATTTACATTCTCCAGTGTTCTGTTGTTTTGAGTGTCATTTCTCCCTGAGCGGAGCAGACGGTATTCCAGGTATTCCTTGGCCTCAGTGAGCCTGACCCCTTACCAACTTTTCCTATCTCCTTCCTTTCTTGCGTCCCTTCCATCCCTCTCTTCTTTCTTTCCTTCTTTACCTCCGTCCCTCTCTCCGTTGAACCTCCTGCATCTGCTTGGACCAGCTTTCACCCCTCTTCCCTGCGTATGCGACGAAGAGGCCGGGTCAAGGCCGCAGCAGGGCGTCGTGTTGATAAAAGTGGTCGTGCGGAACCAGGGTGGGCAGGCGAGGGGAAACGGACCTCGTATGGTCAGGCCGGGCCGTAAACGGACGAAACTGATCGTCTAACTCCGACAGTGCTGGCTAACGTCCTTGAGGCCCAAGGGTGATGAGGACACACTGAGGAGTAAATGTGATGTGTGCTGAGCCAACCTTGGCCCTCAGACTGGGCCTCACAGCATGTTCCAAGGCTGTTACATAATGGCCGCCCGAAAAAATAGGGTGGCATTCAGAACTGCATGAGGACACGGAGAACTAAACCGGTGCCCTGTTGTCAAGGTAACAACCTGTAAAACCATGCTGGCATGAATTTGGCATGGAATGGCTTGACCACCCACAGCGAAGCAATTAAAAACGTGACGTTTCTGCCACGGTGGAGAACAGAGCAAACAGCTGGGGCAGAACTTTAGTAGACAGGCCTCCGTTACTTTCGCAAAAGTGCTGCGAGAAATTCCCAATTTCCATTATAAGACTGAATTTGCAACTCCAGTGCTAACACAACTATATAGACACAAGCGGTTTTTTTAAATATAATTCATCAGCTTGAAATTGGTAACTGCTTTTAAAATAATGTGACAAGCGTGAGTAAAAATCCAACTTATGAGAGTTTTCAGTCAAAGTCTTATACCAACTTGAGTAAGCAGGTAACTGTGGCAACAGATGTCACAGAAGTACCAGAGTATTGGGACAGTGTGAAGTGATTTACTGCACATCCAGCAATTAATTTTCTCAAGCTGTCCAAGTAAAAACAAAGACATGTTAACAAAGACCTTTTAGCACAGTTTAATCACTAACTCCACCTTAGCTTTGCATATCAGGGACACGGCAATAAAACTGCCACAGCTGGCGTTATTCAACCCCACATCCTTTTTAACGCAAACCAACTTCTTTGGATACGAAACGGTTTGTGACGCTGCCGAGTACGGCAGCAAAAGCACCCTGTTTCAAATATCTAGATATCTAAACTGCTTAGGAAGTGCGATATGAATATCATTTTCTGCTTTTCAATATTAGCACGCGTTTACAGTTCTCATAGTGATCAGACTTTATCAGAAAGACCCACGTGATCACACTTCATCAGAGACGTTCTCATGTTCTCCTGATATACCAGGACAGGAAGCATGCCACTTGTTGAAACGTTACATGTAACTGTCTGCCTCTCAACACTTTCGGGGTGATGACCGTTGCCTTGCTTCCATTTTGTCACCATATTCACAGCTGAATACACAAGCACCATGGTCATCACCTAATCCTCACCTACACCACACCCACTGTGCACTGTCACTGATGAAGAGACCCAGCCCCTCAACTGTCCGAACACATCGTTTGCATCGCCGGATCCCTGTTATAGACCTGGTAACGTGGACCAGGGTGCACCGTTAAGAGGAGGGATTTCCAAACATCTCATTACAGATTCAAGGCTTTCGCTGAAGTCGTTCAAATGCTCCAATAGAAAGCAGCTGGCTGAAGAGCCCTCGTGCCTTGTCATAAAGCAGCTCGAGCCGATTATGGAACATAATGCTGTGCATCTGTGCACGGTATGTGAGGCGTATGAGCAAACGCGAATGTGAACCCAGTAAGCAAGCGAGCTTCACATCAATGTGTAAAACGTCGATTTATTTTGTACAATATGTTCCATCTTACATGTGTGAAGGCCACTGGTCTCATAATGGAGGACTGAATTGTTAACGTTGGACTGACAGTCAGTGCAACATCACAGTTAATCTTCTAAAACGAACAGCCATAGTCCTACGTTAGTCATGGGGAAACCCAACGCGTCATAAGTCCATCAGGTCTTAATATCCTAAACTCAGACGTAGACTATCAATAAATAACGAAACTCAGGCTTTTAAAACTGAGTTCTGTGTTCACCTATGCATATCATTGCCCAAGTAATATTACGAAATAAAAAAAAAAGATTGCTATTCGTAACCAGTGCTGAGAATACGTATATCGACTTTATGAATTTACTGGAAATAATGAAATATAATGGTGCATACTGTCACGCAGTCACATCCAAAGAACTGAGATGACTGGTTTCAGATATTGTGGTAACCGACAGTGAACTGGCGCTGCTGCCTCTGCAGCTCGGCTCCATTCAACCTGACACAGCCTGCAAACTGCCTTACCTGCGCTGTTTGTGTGCACGGTGTGAGCCTCCGTAAGGATGCTCGGGTCACTTTGAGATCTACCTCGCTGCAGCACACACTCCTCTGGTCCCTCCGATGTAGCCATGGAGACGCTAGGATGGAGAAAGGAAATTCTCAGAACGCAATGTGGAGTCAAGCCGACTCACCAGCGGCCAGCAGCAGCGTGGATGTAATTCAGTTTGACAGCCGCAGGTTTCTGCATCTGAGAGCCAGGCTTGGAGGGGAAAATCCTAATGTGTGTGTGTGTGTGTGTGTGTGTGTGTGTGTGTGTGTGTGTGTGCGCGCTGTCTCTCTCTCTCTCTCTCTCTCTCTCTCTCTCTCTCTCTCTCTCTCTCTCACGTCGTGTGTAACTTGTACATCTATCGCTTCTTCAGATAAGTCGTCATTCAGAAATCAACACAGCAAAATTCAGGATTTTAGGAACTCAAAGAGCATTAATAATGGGCTCATAATTTAATATGCGGTCAATATGCGTTATAAAAGAGCACATGTTCTATCACAATGTTCTATCCTATTTTAATTGCCTGTTTATTTCCACACAATATATAAATGTTAAATACAAATAGTCTATTCGCATATTACATGCTTAGATTTGTGTAAGGGATATAAAACAGTTATCAGAAAGCGTCACTGTAGGAGAATTGAAATTTCACAGAGTCACACTGCCCTCGTGCGGCGCAAGTATAACAACGCACTCTGGGAAAAAAAAATAGTGCCACGAGAGGACTGGTTTTCGACCATTATGTGGGCCTGGACACACACACACACACACACACACACACACACACACACACACACACACACACACACACACACACACACACACACACACTCTCTCTCTCTCTCGTGTATTTTTGTATTGCTTCCCCTAAAGTTAGAAAGAAAACAGACTTTAAAGAAAACAAGCTAAACAAAATTCCAGTAAGAGTTTTTAAAACTACTGTTTTTAAACTAGAACAATACTTAAGATGACAGGATTTCGGGTTGGCTGCTTTTACAATTTCACAGAAATTACAAAATACTCTGAAAAGGCCAAACTTAAATCATTAGTGTAATACATCAGTAGGTTAAAAAAAAAAACTGATGGGCGGGCATGTCTCCTCCAATAATTCCTGTTCAAATTACTCGTAATAATACCGTGTTAGGTTGGGTGGTGTGCCCCACTGGGTTGAAATGAAACTTACGCTACTGTGAAGTTATGTGGCCCAAAGCAGCTTTAAGCCCCTTTGATATTTTTCCTATCCTTATCTGGAAAATGACAGGGTAAGCCTTGTTTCAGAGGGTCCAGTTTTACTAGATTTGGCCCTTAAACTTCACAAATTAACCTTTAAAATTATGAAAAAGGAATGTCCTGCATTAACGTTTGTTTTAGTGAAAAATAAACCTCTGGTCTATTCATTTTATAATAATCTGAATAACCGGAACTATACAGTATGTAGCAAATAATTTCTGGAAGTGTAAAACAAGATATCAAGATATCAAATAACAATGTATTTGAATTTATGTAGTCTATTCCAGGTAATCTCGCACACTGCTTTCAGCTCTGATGCCATCTTCTACTGCTAAGCCTTAGCATACGATACTGTGAAAGGATATTTTCGGAACCCTCTACTACATGTGACACTTCGTTATCTAGCTGCTCTGGCTTCACATCAAGTCCCCTCCCGCTGCCCTGCCTGATACACCGGATACTACAGCCCGTTGTCCAGGGTTACGGGACACGTAGACGGGCGCCGTCATCCATTAGAACCAGTTACAGAAGCGAGAGGTTGCTTTTTCAGTCACATTTCCTGTATGGTGATCTGTCAGTGTAAGGCGGAGCAGGACGCACGGACTTCCTCGACATGGACGATCGTTTAATTTAAACATAAAGACAGTGGCACCCACATGTATTACAAACAATGAACGCACACAATGACAAGTTTAAATACACGAAGACTAACACCATACAGGTGTGTGCAGGTGTGGCTCCGAACAGGATCCTCCCGCTGCACGTGGCGGCCAAACCACGTGACTCGCGGGAGCGAGCGTTCCGTGACAGTCAAGGTTTTATGCCGTAAGAAACATGGCAATGTCATGGTAATTTTAGTGTAGTAGGAAAAGACATATACCCGATATTAATTGTTAGGCTACTTACATTTACTTACATTTCCATGTACAATGGAAAAGAGTGAATGAGTGTAATTATACACCACCATGAAATGCCTCTGTTGGCCTGTTTACTTGTAAAATGTTAATTAGGCCATAACAGACAATGCAAAAACTTGCTCTGGGTAAAAACTTTCATCATTTTTAGGTATCTGGGGATGGTAAATGGAACCCATGTTGTCCAGTTCAAATCACTTGCTTTATGAGCCAATTCTCAGTTTACTCCTGAAATGTTTCAGTGAATGTTATGAGGAATGGGCATGTTTTCATGCTTCTAAATGATCACACCATTACACCACTGACCCTGGAAGGGACAGAAATAGAGTGGCAGCAATACAGACAAAGAGAAACAAATAAATTAACAAAAATTGCATGCAACCCCCTTAATCTGTTTATTTAGTCCCCCTTCATCTGTTTATTGATGGTTCTGAATAAAGGTGATCCAGACAACTGTCTGATCCTTTATGCAAAGTTAAGATTTATTGTTACTTCAGGGTGTGATGTATTTGTGTATGCGTGTTTGTTTTGCATATGTGAGTGCAGAAGAGAGTTCATATGGCACCATATATTAGCCGAGCCAAAAAAGCAGAAGTATGTTCATTTTATAAAATGAAAAAGCAATTTACACAAAAGCTATTATTTCCCACAAACTAAGTAAATTTTCCCCAATGTAAGAAAATAATATAATTATAGACTATGTAGTATAATAACCCTATACTATTAGCCATGTTTGAGTGGTCAGCTATACCAGATTCACCCTACTGGTCAAAATTAGAATTAAACAAATTAAACAGCTTTTTTTTTCTCACCTGGCTTTGGATCTTATCAAATCATTAACAAGTACGGAGCTCCATATCTCCACAGAGACCCCGTGAAGATCTATGAAGATCCATAAAGATCCATGAAGACCCATGAAGATCCATGAAGATCCAAGCATCAATGAGCAAATCCCATTAAATGAACAGTGGCTAAAACCAACACTTCCTTATTCCTATATAATACCTCTGTGATCTCCCTTCTGCTGCTGGTTGTAAAGTGAAAGTACACAGATGGATTTTGTGCCATTGATGCAAATTATTATGAGCTACACACATATTAATACACATTAACACATGTCAACACACATTATCAGTTGATGTGGAGCGAATTCTGGTTCAGTGCCGTTTTCTTTAAGTTTTTGTGTCGAGTTCTTTCAGCAGGTTGCTCCTGTGTTATGCTGACAATACTGAAATGTTCTGGGCCTCACTGTAAGCTTTCATCATATCTTTCATCATATGCAGTCTCCATCTTCAAGAGAGAATTCCTCAGCAAGTTGATTCCACAGAAGCGAAACTGACCCGATTAGCCAGTTCAGCAGCAAGCCTGGCAGATTAACAACCACTAAGACAGTAGCAGACTGCTGGCCGGATGGTATTATCTGAACTAGACAGAAGGAGATTAAAAATGGTGTGTGTCAATGTGTTTGCCATGTATGTACGAATGTACACATGCGTGAGTGCATGTATGTGTTTATGTGTGAGTGGTCATGAAATGAACAAGGAAATCCATGTAGAAACTCTAAACAGGAACCCCATAGTATATAGTACTGAGTTAGAGTTCAGAAAACCACCCACATACAGTATGTACATGTTTGTACACAGTAGTATGTTACTCCAGAGGGACAGGAACAAAGTTTATTAGCCTTTATAAAAGTTTCTTTCATTTGTGTTTGGTGGAGCATCAGAAAGATGAAAAATCATCAGCAGGAGTTTATATTTATGGCATTTAGCTGATGTTTTTATCCAAAGTGACTTACAATTATGACTGAGTACAGCTTGAGCAATTGAGGGTTAAGGGCCTTGCTCAAGGGCCCAATAGAGGTGGTGCTTGAACCAGCAACCTTCCAATTACAAGTCAAGTACTTTAACCACTGAGCTACTACTGCGAAAACTTATACATTCCTATGACTGCAAACCTCATTTGTCCTGCTGGTCTGCAGAAATTCAGACCATAGGCAGACCCTGCATTCTGGAGATGTGACAGTGTCAGGTCTGTAATGTAATGGAGTAATAAATATATACAGGCTTACTCAAACTGCAAAACCGAAGAATCTGTAAGATATTTAGTTACATTTTGAAAAGGCAGTATTCAGAATATTGTTACCTTATAATTTATTTAGAGAATCCTTTTACAATTCCCACCACAAATTAACATCCAGTCTTTTAAAGGAATATATTTATAGCATTCAAATGGAACTGCTCACTGATGCAAGACTGAAGGACAGTTCCTGCAGACCACCATGCTGTCCCTGATTGGTTCATCTACAGGTCTGTCAGACCATCCTGCTCAACATGAAACCTCCAGCTGTACCTGATTGGCTCATCTGCTTGTCTGTCAGACCAGCCTGATCACCATGGACCCTAAAGAGATAAAAAACTGTTCCTGGATGTCACCACCGCCACAGACCCTCCAGCTTATTATATATAAAGACTTATTAGCTACTCTTAAGAGTTTTATACAAAGTTAAAGTTAAAAGTAAAAGCAACTTAATTCATTATGTGCCATTAGCCATCTAGTGTGGACCAGAGGTGAATGGATTCCCCTTTTGAGTCTTGGATTGGATTTCCCTTTTGAGAGAGTTCCTCTCGGTCTTGGTTCATCTCTGTCTTGTTTCTTCTCAGTCTTGGTTCCTCTCATTATTTCATCCTCTTTCTCTCAAGGGCTTTTTACTCATCGCTGCCACTTTGACAAGCTCATTAGGGGCCTGCGCCCAGATTCTCTAAAACAGGATTTCTCTAAAGCTGCTTTTTGACAGCACTATAAAAAAGCACTATAAAAATAAACATGAATTTAAACTTATGAATTTGTCATTGTTGGAATATTGTTGAAATAAAGCCATCATTATTGTCAGTTGCAGATAACTTAGGACAGATGCTACATAGGTGTTACATGTACAATGTAAATGCATACTCCCATTGGACAAAAGGCAAAATCTTTAGAAAGATCAATATTTTCCTCAGATGTATTGATAAATTACAAAGGAAAAACTCTGTATGGCTGGAATTACAATGTAAAATAGGTAGGCTCATTATCTCTGCTAGAGTTTGGCTTAATGTAGATAGCTGTAGCTACAAAACTGGCTTCTAGTTATCTTAATTCATATAGATTAGTGTCTGAGAAGTAGAATAATTGGTAATGCCTCTGTAACAAACTAAACAGTGTCAGACTCTGATAGAGTAGAATTTAACACTTAGCTGATGGGTACATTGTTCCAGTCTCTGAAGTATTAGCACTTGGGAACACCGCAAACAGGGTTTACACGAGGCTGTATGGACAGTAATGTGTTTGTAGCATGGAGGGCAGATGCCTTACATAAATAAAGCAAGAAAACAAGAAAAACATAAGGCTCACAAAAAGACACAATAACCCCCATAAACCACTCTAATGTTTCACACAGCAAGGCACGATACCCACAGAGACCTGAAGAACCTGTGTATACGCTAAATCAAGCAAAGAGTGAAGAATGAAAAGAGAGGTTAGGGGTTGCGCTCACTCTTGATGCTGGCTCCATGTCCATCAGGCCATGATCTCCACGGTGCTCTGTGGTGTCAGCCTCAACTTTCGCTTTTACACTTTTCGTTGCAGCGGACAAAAGCCTTAGTGGGTTAGTGGGAGAGCAATCCATTGCAGAATGTAGCAGGAGATTAAATATGACCCTGTGGAGGTTTTCTGTTAAACCCTGCTTCCCCCAGCCTGAACCATCAATCCCAAGCTCTTAGAGGGGTTTGGCCTGCACGCCTGTCAATAGTAATTAGGATCTGTGTGCAAGGCAACCACGCACCCCAAACGCCCAAGTAAGCTGCTTTGGAACCAGCAGAAATGTGAGACAGCATTGTACGCAGGACTCACTGTGGCCTATATGTGTCTCACTCTAACATATGTCTGCATCGCCTTAACCTGACAAGAGCAAATATGAATCACGCGATGTAACTGATGAGCTTATCAGACATGGGAATTGGAAGTGTGGTGAGGGTAGCTTAATGTTTACTCTCAAAAATGTATTAGATATATATCTAAAAATATTTATACATAATTTACAATGAAGCATATATAGAGCATCGGTGTTTTTTCAGTCTCTAGTGCCAGCTAAACCCTAAATTCGGAAGCACTGCAAAGTTAACTAAAAGCATTTCATTCTATTGGAGTGTAAAGTATATTAAAGCAACATGAATCAATGTCTTGAGGTTCTCTTCTGATGAAAATAAAATGCACACAACCTATCAAAATTATTCTCTCTATTTATTATAATGAAAAATACATATGGAGTACGTTTTCTGTTGGCATTTTAGTGATGCATTTATTTTCATGACACTCATAATCCACAGCAAAGGCAGGGAAGAAAAGCATTTAGCTTGTTGGTTGTCACAACAGAGTCTGTTCCCTATCATTTCTGCCAGAGCCACCATTCATGTCTTGCTTTGCAGCTGCTTTCCCAGATCTGCCTTCTACCCAAAAAAGTTGATGAAATGATATTCTCTTTATCCTGAAACATCACCTCTAAGGAATTAAGGAGGGATGACTGCCATCGTTTCAATACCAATTAGGATCTGTTGTGCAGAAGATATGCCACCTGAGCTGTCCCAATAAGCCAATTTGAGTCAAAACGTACCCCAAATGTGTATCTAATAGCTACCTTTGTATAACAGACACTTAAGGTTTGTCACAGTTCAGTAAACACTATGGACAAGTTACAGGTGCATTAGAAATATTATTTGGTGTGATGAAACCTGTTATGCAAAGGCTACACTGAAGTTTTTTCATACAGGGATAAAGTGTGTCAGGAGGGAACTCTGAGCTGAACATTGATCTTTGGTCTGGGATTAGGATGGATTAGCATTTGGAAACAAAGCCTTAAAGATTCATAAACTTAATATTTCACATCTAACTTAAAGTATGGGAACTCATCACTATGAATTCATCACTAGTTATAATATTAATAGGTATATGTTCCTATTTCACCAATTATCTTGCTTTCTTATTAACTGTGAATGAATGAAAAATAAAATGTGTTGTTATGCAGGCCTGAAACAAATAGATGACTTTACAAAAAAAAGTGAATGAGCCAAAGTACTTTAGAGGGCAACAGCATAATGGCTGTTGTTTTTCATTGCTTTGTTTGCAACACATAAAACTGCTTCACCAATAGCAAAATAAAAGCTCCATAAGAGCTAAATGTTATTCAAATGCTTCACTTCATCTCAACGAAGTGTAGACATAATACATAATTGCTGTGGAATACATATGGTCACCTCAAAGACCGCCAGCCCATCTCTGTTTAATCTGTGCATGGGAATCCAGTGGGCTTGACTAAAGCTCCATTCCATGATATTTAGACTTCACCCATAACATAGCGATCCCACTTTCAGGAAGGGAAAGCAGCTTAGATCTTTGTAAGCCAATAGAATCTTAATTGCACTCATCTTCTTCCTTTGCTTTTTTCCTTCCCAGTAATGCACTCCCATAGGCTTCATGGTAGCACAGATGCCGGCGCTGACCCTGTGGGCAGGAACCCTGAACTCCGCCTAGTGTCGTCTGCTTGGGTATAAAAGTGCACAGGAAAAACAAGGAGATCCATCAGTACAGTTTAGCCGTAGTGAGCAGAGAGGCCTGCAAACCAGAATAGGGAGGACCATCAAAAGTACAGGTCACAGCAGGTGGAGGGCTAACCAGGTAAGACAACAGATCACTGACCGAAAGTCCCTTAAAATTGCCTCAGGATGGCAGACCAATGGGGAGAAGCAATGTTTGCAGCCAGGCGGCGGGGCGATGACACAACTCGGGAATCAGTCTTCGTATACACTAACACCAATAACACCAAAGGTAAGACTGCTGTCTGGCACACACTAGTCTAGATGAAGGGCTGTCAACTCCAGTCGCATATTCCATCCAACTCATTGACATAGCACTGAGCCCTTAAAGAGTTAGATCAGGTTTGCTAGAGCAAGCAAAACTCGAAACTTTGCTGGGCGTTGGCTGGAGTTGAAAATCCCTGATCTAGAGCTAGCGATGGATCTATAGAGGGAGCTCACCTCATTCCTCAACTCTTCAGCCAATTAATGTGTGTTAAAGCAGGGAGATTGGTTCAGAGATGAGGTTGGGGTGGAGTTGAAGATCAGAGCTTCTGGTCTTAAATCACACAGCACCGTTACCTGATTTAACTGAAGGAAATGTGGCTGCTCAATCAATTTTGGTTAAAAAAAAAAAAACTAATTTGTTTATTCTGTAGTTTGCATAGCTTCTTGAAAACTTGTCCGAAAATTTAACTGTATGTTTAGGACCCTTTGAGGGACCCAACTACCACATTGCCCCAAGATGGGTTTATCACGTTGCTACTCTGTGGATGTTCCTCGTGGTGGTTCTCTCAACCTTCACCAATGGCCTGGTGCTGGTGGCCACAGTCAAATTCAAGAAACTACGCCATCCTCTTAACTGGATCTTGGTCAACCTTGCTGTTGCCGATCTCGCAGAGACATTAATTGCCAGTACTATCAGTGTATGCAACCAGTTCTTTGGCTACTTCATCCTTGGACACTCGATGTGTGTTCTTGAGGGTTTCACGGTTGCTACGTGTGGTAAGTAGGTGCAGTCAAGGATATAAATAAGTGCTGAGAAAAACAGCAAATCCACCCCATGGAAATGCAGACTTTATCTGCCACACAAATGTTGTATAATGATTCCATGTACTCTAGTTTGAAACTCTCTCACTGATCAATTCCTCAGGTATCGCTGGTCTGTGGTGTCTGACTGTAATCTCGTTTGAGAGATGGGTGGTGGTATGCAAACCTTTTGGAAATATGAAGTTCGATAGTAAAATGGCTATTGCTGGAATTGTCTTCACGTGGGTCTGGTCTGCATTTTGGTGTGCTCCTCCTATTTTTGGTTGGAGCAGGTAAGATCAAGCCAACGTTGTGATCAAAATGGCATTCAACCGAGAACATTTAGCAATAGAACAGGAACTGGTGCTAGGAGGATACATAAAACGATCTCTATTATTTTTTGCTCTTTCAGGTATTGGCCTCATGGTCTGAAGACCTCCTGCGGACCTGATGTGTTCAGTGGGAATGAAGATCCTGGAGTCCAGTCTTATATGATCACGCTGATGGTCACCTGTTGCATCATCCCCCTGACCATCATCATCATCTGCTACGCCGCCGTGTGGTTCGCCATCCACACCGTATGCGTCCCCATGGTTTACGAGACCAAACCGTTCCTCGATTCACCATTCGCGTCAGATCTCGGGGAACACTGATGTATCTGTCTCCGACAGGTGGCAGCACAACAGAAAGAATCCGAATCGACACAAAAAGCTGAGAAGGAAGTGAGCAGGATGGTGGTCGTCATGATTGCTGCTTATGTTTTCTGCTGGGGACCCTACACCTTCTTCGTCTGCTTTGGAGTCGCCAACCCTGGCTATGCCTTCCATCCGCTGGCAGCGTCCATGCCTGCCTACTTTGCCAAAAGCGCCACCATCTACAACCCCATTATCTATGTCTTCATGAACCGACAGGTAGCAAACACATCACAACCTTCTCTCGCTAATCCCCAAGTGTCTGTGGTGCTTTGTAACATCCTGAGTTTTCACTGATTCGCCTCTTGTACATTATGACGCAGATGTTTGTTACATGTGTTCCGTTGCCTTGCAGTTCCGCTCATGCATTATGCAGCTTTTTGGAAAGAAGGTTGATGATGGTTCTGAGGTGTCTTCTACATCCAAGACAGAGGTCTCCTCCGTCGCACCTGCGTAAAACACCTCATCCCCCTTACAACAAAAGAATGTTGGACCTGTGGACATGCTCTTCCTGTTACTGAATGTTCTCCTTTAACATCCAGAATTGTTAAGGAAGTGGAATCCGATATTCTGTCAGTGTTTGGTAAGAAGAGTTCTGCATCATGTAACACTACATTTGCTGAAATGGTGTAAGAACTATCTGTAAAAATTATTTTTACATTGTATAATCTCTAAAAGAAAGAAGATCTTTGAAGCAAGCCATCATGACAAGTTGTTAATCCAACCATAATTCAAAAAAAAAAATTTGCTGTAAAAATTTATTTTTAATGCATTTATGTAATTAATATCTTAAAACATTTTATTTTAAGTAGATATGCAATTAAAAAAAACTTTTAAAAAATAAAATAGAAAACATACACTTTTTATGTTAAACTGTTTTGTGATTAAAATAAAATGTGCAGCAAAATGATACACTGAAGTGGGAGGTTTCATTGATTTATACACTTACTGACCCCTTAATGTCTTACTGACCCCTTAGCCATACGAGGCAATAGATATAATCTGAGATCAACCCCCAAATCTCGTTAAGTCAAAGTGATGCAAGATGGACCTGATGCAGGATACATGTAGGAGCTTCATTGGATTGAGTCCACACAACACACCCACAGAGACAGTCAGGGGGTGGAACACAGGGGCACACATCACAGTAGGTAAATTCAGAGACCGGAAAAGCAGGTTGAACATTAGCCAGCTCACACACTCACACAGAAACCACAAACCACAACAACGTGTAAGTAAAAGGAACTGGCATTTATACACTGACCTAATGGGAGTAAAATTAAATACAGGTGTGGACCATGAAGCTCTAAGACAAGAACATGGGCAGAGCTGGGACAGGAAATGTACATCAGAATGCTGGGATGCCTTGACACAAGCCATTTAAGACAAAAATGTCAGCATACCTTAAAAATAATCTTAACCTTTTATGTGTAACCTTTTATGTGTAAAACTTAATCTATGAATTAAAATGTCAGAATTGATTGATTAAAGAGTGAAAATCCATTAAATGTTTGCACATAAACTTATTTTGTCACTTGTGTCTTAAATGCATGTACTAAAACCCACATTACACAGGATTTAGAGGTTTAAGGTTACTTACAGCTACTGACAGGCCCTTGATGAGAGCAGCCAATCAAATGAGACTTCCCTTGTGCTCCTGATGCAAGATGAGTCCTGATACTAAAAGCACTTCTTAACTAAGGAAGATTAACCTGAAACTAAAGCGCTGGTTTCTACTTCACCTAGGATGTGTATACTTGGATAAAAGTCTACTGAGTGTCTTGAAATGTGGGACATCGCTGGGAGATTTGTGGGAACTAATGACACTGTTGAGGGTCTCCCCTCCCATCCTAGTCTGGTCTTAACTCAGTAGATAAAGGTTAATCTTTATGAAGGGCTGATATAAATTGCCCCCCACCTGTAAATGTAGTGGCTGCAAACTCCATCAGTAAGGGCAGCAGAGAGACTAACCATACACAGAACAGAGAAAGAGCCCAACAGGTAATGGCGTCTAGCTCAGCCCATTGCTAAGTAGACTTTTTCATATTTACGTGGGTTTTAAAATGTGCTGGAAAGAAATGCATTGTAATACCAATTACAGCTCCAATTGTTTATTTTGGATAGATTATCTTTTTTTTTTTTTAATAGTAGGGGTGTGGGGAAATGCCATCTTTGTTGCTAGGAGGCATGTGATGACACAACATTAGACTTACATCTAACAATAGCAGCACCACAAAAAAAACCCAAAAAAAAACAAACCAAAACTAACCACCCAGAAACACAGACCTCATTAACCGCAGGTTTTGATCTTAGGGAACTAAAAACTCTCAGTATAGGACATAATTAATTCCATCATGTTGTACTTCCAGTGGGTTTTTTTTGGGGGGGGGTTTGCTTGTTTTGTTTTTACATGTGAGATATGTAGAATGAACTTTATCATGTTTAGAGAGAACTGTGAAGTATGAAGCAAGTCAACATGACAAGACCAGTTGCTATTATTTTTAAAAGGTTGTGGTGATGAAAATGAATGTGCTACATAATATACTAAAGTGGAAGGTTTGTTTCTTTCCATTGCAGGTAATCTTGGATAATTTTAACATTTGGGATTAAACCCACAATCACAAAATAAATCTCTTCAGACTTTGCGATATCCCTAACTGTTTTATTATATTGTCTCTTTTGAAGGGTGTTGTAATCTTTAAAAATATGAAATTAACTAGTACAAATCAAAAACTCTGGTCACTAGACTTCTAGCACCCATATTATACAAGATTTGTTTTACAAAAATTATATTCCACTTGTCATATCAGTGTATTCAAGCAGGCCGCTAACGCATTGCTTGAAATTCTCCTTCTGAAGAGGAGAGAGGAAGGTATTGATTAAGTGTGTGTTTAAGTGTCACAGAGGGAGACATTTACAATCACATATAATACACTTAAACCCATATATAAAACAAATAAGCTTGCTTTTTTCGCAGACTTTTATGTTGGAATTATGTCTTTGCTTGTTGGTTGGCGTTTTCACTGTTCTTCTGTTTCGTACACGCGTGTGGACATGTCCAAAGCAAGTGAGTAAACTACTATTATAGTTGTTTTTTTGTCTGCTGTAATTTGACGTCAGTTTTTGACATAATAGAAAGACGATATAAAGTCAGTTATTTTCTTGTTTTCTTGTTTCAGAACAAAAGCGAGCGAAACGACTGGGTTTTTGTGGCAAGAAGGTGCGTAGCTCTTATCGCTAATGCTGCTAGCCTCGGACTAAATAGACGAGTGGACTTTCCTTACATTATTCTGCTGCTTTTTTGGTTGCTTTTCAACATTAGACGCTGAAGCCTAGCCATTACACTAAGATAAGATGAAGCTCACTTAGTTCGCGTCTGTGACAACGGAACCCAGGATCATGATTAAAAGCGGTGTTCTGAATGGTGGTTGCCCACTGTGTGTCTCCATAAAGGTTAAAGACGGGCAACAGACCAACGTGCAAGGAGGAAGGAAAGATCCGGGTTTACCCAATGTCCGTGCCTTTAAAGAGCACAGCCAGAAACAGGCTGAACTCAGAAAACAGAGGGTAGGCTGCAAAGTCACAGAATCTGGATGAAATGGGATGCTCTGTCACATTGTAGTCACGTATATAGGTCGCCATAATGGGATTGCAAGCTTATTTGGTTTTTGGGTACTTTTAAATGACAAACTGTATATAAGATGTGTAGCCTGTGTTGTGAACTCTGCAGCTTGAAGAGCAACAGGAGCGGCAACGTGTGTCCCGACAGAGGGATCTCATGAAGAGGAGAAGTCTTGATAGCTTCCAGAAAGACATCCAGCAGCGCCAGAAAGAGTTTGAACAAAGGGTTGGTGTCCAGCATGCACCTTTTATACTCTTGAAACTTCTCAGCATAGGATACATAGTCCCATCATTCGTTTACCCTAATCCACCCATGGATTATGGCAAAAATGATTTCAGTCAGAATTATTGACATTTAAATGAAACAATTGCAGATCCATGACAAAAAGTGCAGAAGGTTGTTTTTGTTTTGTTTTTTAAAGAGGGCAGCCAGAAAGATCTTTGCAAACAGCATGTAACTTCTGATGTAGCTCTGGCAGCTGTAATGACCAAAATAAGGTTCTAACTCCAGTCATTTCCCATGGAGCGACACTATTGTCTTCACTCGAATGTGTGCAATCTCAATTCCTCTATGTGTGTGTGTGTGTACGCAGGAAATGGAAATGCAAAATTTGGAGAAGCATGTCAATTTTGAAAATGAGAATTCAAGGAAAGCATACTACAGAGAATTTAAAAAAGTAAGTGGCAACTACATGTTTGTGTGTTGCCCAGGTGTAAGGAGCTCACCTTACTTCATGTGCTTCTGAGTCCATATTTAGCTGTATTTGAGACAGTTTTGTTTTCTTGTCTGAGTAGGTGATTGAAGCTGCAGACGTTATTTTGGAGGTTTTGGATGCTAGAGACCCTTTAGGCTGTCGGTGTCCACAGGTTGAGCAGGCCGTAGTCCAGAGTGGAACGAACAAGAAAATTATTCTTGTTCTTAACAAAATTGGTAAGCTGTAACTAGAGGGAGGTAAGGCATGTTCCAGGTTAAACAATGAACGTTTACTTGCCATAAACATTCCTTTTACTATGAATCTTGATACTCGTTTCATAAGACAACTGCAGTTTGGATTGTTGTTAGATCCTTTGGATTTATATTTTTCCAAGACTTGGTGTCTAAGGACATTGTGGAGAAATGGATCAAGTACCTTCGCAATGAATTCCCCACTGTAGCCTTCAAAGCTTCTACCCAACAGCAGAACAGGAACTTGGTAAGTACGCTCTTGTGGGGGCATGACTGAAGAAGCCAGTAGGGATATGACTGAACCGCTAAATTAAACAGCACAGAGGCTTTCGAGTGGCACAGATGACTTGAGAAATTGCAGCTCTTTGGGCCTTTTCGCAGTATTGTTTGCACCAGCAAACGTCTGGGTCTCCTTTACATAGAAACGCAGCCACGTGCCTGTGGTCCAAGCCACTCCCGAGCTACTGGGCAGCAGTGCGTGTGTGGGGGCCGACTGCCTCATGAAGCTGCTAGGAAACTACTGCCGTAACCAGGACATCAAGACTGCCATATCGGTCGGCGTGGTCGGTGAGGGCCACATCCTGTCTTATATAGTCCTTGATGTCCGTTTGGTTAATTCAGTAAAGTCAGGCTGGCAGTTTAGTGGTAGGATTGGTGTTAATTGTCTTGCATTGTTTTAGGGTTCCCTAATGTTGGAAAAAGCAGTTTGATTAACAGTTTGAAGCGGACACGAGCGTGCAGTGTAGGAGCTACCCCTGGTGTAACAAAGTAAGGAAACCTTGACTGGTGGTAGTTGTTAGTATTGTATTTAATTTTCATATTTAGTAGTTTTGTTTAATTCAGGTTTTTGTTTTCAGGTGTCTCCAAGAGGTTCATTTAGACAAACACATCAAACTTTTGGATTGTCCTGGTATTGTCATGGCAACATCAACCAGCGATGCTGCTATGATCCTTCGGAACTGTATAAAGATTGACCAACTAGTTGACCCAGTCCCAGCTGTTGAAGCCATCTTAAAACGCTGCAGTAAAAAACAGGTAGCTACATATATTTTATGAAACCTAAAGCGTTTCTAATATTATTAGCGTTATGATTCATTGAAGGGAATAGTATCAAGTTAATTTTACTCTCTAAATTATTTTGATGAAGATTTAAACGGTGAAGCAGCACTGTTTCAGTAACTCTCGCTGATCTCTCCCACACACAGCAAAAATCAGTATGTTGCAAACCCATGTACAAAAGTAGACCAATATTTTAAAAATCTAAAGAAAGCCTATCGCAGGCATAGTGATTGAGTCCTTGCTGCTGTCTGCTGTTAATTCTGCCATCGCTAGATCATGGAGCATTACGGCGTTCCAGATTTCCACACTGCTCTTGAGTTCCTGGCCCTACTTGCCCGTCGCCAGGGCAAACTCAAGAAAGGGGGACTGCCTGACGGCAACAAGGCTGCCAAGAGTGTCCTCATGGACTGGACAGGGTGGGTTTACGAGGACGTTGATATCCGCAAGCTGTTGTTCTCTCCTGGCATTTCCAAAGAGATGGTGTGAAAACTGAAGCAGAATCTTCTGGAAGGGGAAGCCTTATGCTTTGGCTCAGAAACCGTACCTGCGTCTATGCCCTCTCTACATCAGTTGTATGTAAATAGTAGCTGGTGTGATTGGGGTGAGCTTCATGCTGAGTTTGTGTACCCCATGGCTCCTGTCGGCTTTTGTGCCCTAAACTGAGATTTTGTTTAAATAGTTTTACTTTTTTTTTGTTTTGTTTTGTTTTGTTTGGTAGACACATCACGGTGAAACCAGTTCTGTACCAGAGCAGTTAAGGATTCCAGGAGCTTCAGTTTATCTGTAGAAATGCTGAACTGGTTTCATTTTACTGATGAATGAGGAGTCGTGAAGCCAAGCTGCAGCTGAAGTGTTTTCCTCTGTTTGCTTCCAGAGGGCGCATCAGCTACTTCACACACCCTCCAGAAACACACACACTCCCCACACACGTCAGTGCCGAGATCATGGCCGAGATGGGCAAAGAGTTTGACTGGGAGGAACTGGAGAAGGGCAACCAGGAGACATTAGCTGGTATAACATCCACGTTCAGTGTTTTGTTTGTTTGTTTGTTTTTGTTTGTTTGTTTAAGTCTCATAATGCACAGAATGAAGGTTTGAAATGTTCGAACAAATTGTGAGTCCATCCAATACATTTCACCTTTTGTTTGTTTCAGAATGTAACTCGGCAGATATCGAGATAGGCTTCTGCATGGCTGCGTCAGGAATGACCCAGGCAGATCAGGAAGAGCCAAAAGAGCTAGACATGGAAGAGTTCTCCCAGGGGACAGATTTCCAAGACACGGCAGAGGCTATGGATGCAGAAGAAGATACTGAGGTACGGCAGTGTATGGTTTATCCAATCGTTACGTGAGTTTCTGAATGCAAATATTTATGCTTTCTTTAATCAAGATTGAGCCACTGGATTTATATCCTATTAGAAGGTGTAGGTAAAGCTGAAGTCTGCCTCACATTTTTTCATCCGTGCCTTCTTTTAAGTTTGGACCCATGACTGTAGAGCTCAAGACAGCAAAAGCAAAACCCAGCAGTGAAGCCGAGATGCTCGCTCCAAAGCCGGTGGATTTGCGCGACATCCTGACAGTTGACCCACTGCAACAAGGCCAGGCTCTTCTGGCTGCCAACAAGAAACGAAAGAAGCAGCAAAAGCGAGCAGGTACCACGCAAGACATAATGATTTAATGTAATTATATTTTACCACTCAAGACTTAATGACTTTCTGTATAGCACACACAAAGTGGACTAACTGGTTTTCTAAAAGCTACTTAACTGACATGATGGCTAACAATTAATCTGAATGCAAGCAACCCATAAAGGTTTTAATGTTGTTGGAAACATCCAGCAGCTCAAGGTTTGTTGCTTGTTTCCATCTACTTTTTCCACAGACAAACTTGCCACCAAACTCTCTGATTCCCTCACATCAGCCATGAATTTTGCCTTTTTGGATAGCTGAAATTAGGAGAAATGAAGCTGGAGTTGTCTTTGCATTCTGTGCTAATTAGACATATCTTATGCATGTATATTTAAATAGCGCACATTGTGTTAAATGCCAATAAAAACCTATTACTGATTGCTGCACAGTTACTACACGAGCCCAAGGGGAAAAACCAATATAAACAAAGTGTGTGTGTGCGCGCGGGCGCGCGATGATTAAAAATAACTAGTGGTTCCTAGTTGGGGTTTTCCCAACTGCGCACCTTGCGTTGTGTTTCTGTCAGGTGCGTGTTTCTTTTTATAGACGTTTCTAGGTCGCGTAACTCACGCTGGCGCAATAATTGAAACCACAGTGCCACACGAGTGTGAAATCCTACTAACTAGCTAGGGTATAACCGGCGTGAGCCCAGGGCCGACAACCTTAGTCAACTCGGTCAACACTAGGAAACCGATGGTTAGGCGGCTCGGCTAACGTCCCCTCTTACCTTTCCAAAGAAGCTGGATAACACGGCATCGACGAGAAAGGTCAAGGTAAGACCAGTTTAAACGTGTAATTAAGACACGAAGTCGTTCATTTCTGTGATTTCAAAGTGTGAGTGCAGCAAAAACACGGTGACATGGAGCAGGTTGGTGACTAGCGTTGGCCAGCTGTATTAGCGAACCTAGCTACTTAACTGAGCCAAGTGACTTATTAATATTAATGATAGAAATGACACACGTTTGACGCAATTAAATCGCAAACAAATGATAGTACATCGCTTTTGGTAGCTAATACTAGTGGTCAACTAGCGAAAAGGTCAGTTAGCCTAGCTAGCTAACTTCCCTATGTTAACTGAGTTCGCTAGCAGAACTTCTCTTCTGTCTATGTTTACCAGACCACTTAATCTGTTAGTTGGGAGTTAAAATATTTCAGCGTAAAGTTAACGTTGTGGACATGCATGTTGGTTATTAGTTTGTCTGAGTCCAAGTCCTTGGAAATTAACTTCATGTTCGCACTTTCCCCAGGCTGTCATCGGAAACTAGCTGGCGTTGGTTAGCTTAGCTATCTGGCATTGGTGACATGAAACAGTTGTTTGGTCTGAGGCAGATGTCCGTTTATTAAGCAGTAAAACCTTGGTGAAAGATGTGCACTTTATTTTCCAACGGAATGCTTTACTTGCTGCCGGCTAGTTATTTACTAGCTATCTAGTAGCTAATATTAGCTAAGGTTATCCTACTTCTGTTTTTGGGGGGCCAAGCCGTAAAAGTAGGTAGCTAGCGAGATCAGGGGTGTGTGTGTGTAGTTATGTATGTAAACAGGTGAGTAACTGCAGTGTACGGCAGTAAAACGTAGCTAGCTAACTAGAGATAGACCTGTAAATTCATCTGGAAACCTTGTGTAATTCAAGTTTGGTTTGTCACGTACATAGTCATACACGGTATAACTCGTAGTGAAATGGTTGATTCACTGCAATTTTAGCAGTCTGCTAAAATTGCAGTGTTACACAAGGTTTCCAGATGAGACAGATATCTATATCTATCTAGATAGATAGATAGATAGATAGATATATGTGTGTGTGTGTGTGTAGATAGATAGATAGAGGGTGCGTGTAAAAAGTTAGTGTTAGACTGACTACGCTACTTCCTTTTGTCTAGAGGCTATTGAATTTCACTTTGCACGCATCAGTCTGAGTTTAGTGACAGCCAAATTGTATGGCCTTTCTCCTTAACCCTTTAGTGATAGAAATTGTCCATAAAGTTGTGTTCCGTTACTCTTAGAAATCTCTAGATATGTCCGTTTTCCAATACATTACAAACTAGCTAGTTAATAGCACTATTAGTACTTTTTGTGACTGCACATTTCTGTTTTCAGTGTGTTCATATTGTTTCAGAGGTGTTTGTATACAGCTTTTGTTTTTTAAAATAAGCCAATCCTTGACCTTCATGAACAACTTGGTGAAGATGGCAACTGTGATTGCATTTTTCAGTGGATCATGAAAATGACAGTGTCTCCACCTAAACTGTACAGCATGCAAATACCTGATTGGGAACATTTGAAACCCCCCCCCCCCCCCCCCACCACAGTGGATTCAGTAACAGCCGGTCCCTTCCCTCGTTAACATAACATTCCTTTGCACTGGGGGGGGGGGACACACACACTGAACTGACAGCATGTTGTTCATTTTGTCTCTTCCTTGGTCTCTCTAGCAGGTCCTCACCTATTTGTTTAACGTGTCATCGTGGTGGGCGGAGAGATGACATCACGTGTGTTGCTGCGGCAACAGCTGATGCGGGAGCAGGCCCAGGAGCAGGAGCGGCGGGAGGCCCAGCAGCAGGCATCTGCTGCTCACCTCCGCCCCCCAGACACCACGCCTGCCATCTCGGTCACCGTCCCTGCCACCGGTACTCGCCCTCCCCCAGCACAGGTTCCTGTGGAGGTGCTGAAGGTTGGTTTCCTTTTGCGGGTTTATCACATGTCTCCATTGTGGTTGGTCTGCCCGTTTTGTGTGCCAGAGTATTGATGGTAATTTTAAATAATGTTTTGTGTACTCATATTTACTTTTAACTTCCCTTTCCTGTAGGTGCAGACTACCCTGGAAAACCCAACCAAGTACCATATTCAGCAGGCTCAGCGCCAGCAAGTGAAGCAGTACCTCTCCACCACCCTGGGCACCAAAGCCGCCACTCAGACCCTTAACGTCTCACCGTTGCCACAGTCCAGTTCTGCCCCAGAAGTGGCACCCTCTGCCAGCAGTGCCCCAAACAGCCCCATGGCACTTCTCAACCTGGGATCCAACAAAGAGGAGGTACCACATTCCTGTAGTGGACGCCCTGGGCGCCGCACAGCTGTATGTTTTGCCCTGGTCCTACATACCTGATTCGACTTGTGAAGTAGTTATCATAGCTTTTATGAGCTCAGTCAGGTATGCGAGTCAGGGAATAGGGTGGGAGGACCCCACTGCATGGTGTCCCTGGTAGAACACTGACATTCAGTGCTTTCCAGATGCCTCCAAGACACTGAATGCTGTTTGAATGTTTATTCTTATGATCCGCAGAGCCTATATTACCCTAATTGCCAGTTGTTAATAATGTAGTGGGTATCAGTGAAGCTACATTGCCCATCTTGCTGGCATTATGTACTGTAATGTATCACAAAGGGACCCTAATCATCCCTGCCTTCAGATGGCACACAAATCCTGCTTCTGAGCGCTCTCCGTTTTGAAGACACTGCACTATAGCTGAGAGCAGGACCCATACAGCAGGGCCAGGACACTGCAGTCCACCGTTCATGTTCTCCGAATAACCTCTTTCTCTTATTCCAGTTTTTAATCCGTCATGTGTGATTATTTTTTATTTATTTATTTATTTTGTTTCCTCTTTTTGGAATCTTTCCTCAGATTGATGATGTAATTGATGACATCATTAGCCTTGAATCCAGCTTCAATGATGACATCATGTCACTGATAGACTCCGGATTACAACTTCCAAATACAGTAAGTTGTTTGATATCAAGCATTAATTTGAATATTCTTGTCACATATGATTCATTCATCATATTTTTTTTAACATGACGGCAATGTAAGATCTTTTTCAAGTTGACATGATATTCACCGATGGGTCACAGAGTTGGAACAAAGTTTGTGAATAAACTTTGTGGGCTTGGCAATAGCAGCTGAATATATGGAAAATGGGGAAATATTTGTTTGTTTCACTTCAGGGTTTTAGACACTGTGCAGTTATCAGCTTGAGTTTGCAGGGGAAAAAAACAAAAAGGAAAGCAAGCATAGATTTAAAGAAGTTGGTAGAAAAATCTTTGAGTAAATTTGGTGCGCTCACAATGTACAAGGCATCTAGAGCTAACTGGGGAACTGTTCTAGAGAACCAGGAAGTGATGAGAAATGAACATTTCTGCTTGGGGGTGGGGGGACCCTTCTTTTTTTAGTTAGATTTGCCTTATCTTTAGAAACCTGTAGTAGTAATTTTGCTTGGAGGTCTGTTGAGGATATGTTTGGTTATTGAATGGATGTTGTGGGCCTGTTGTATTTTAATGCCTGCAAACAGCAACTGTAGCAAACTGGCACAGACAAAAATATTCAGCATATTTTATCTTGGTGTACTTTAAAACTAGGGCTCGCCCGATTAATAATGTGGCAGTTAAGATCAGTATTCAGGTTACATGGATTTACTGGCATCAGTAGCACAGTTAGTGTCTATAAATGTTATATAAGAAGGGCACATTCAGGAATGTGATGCTATATTGAACAGCTGCCAAACATGCTGTCAAGTGCTATGGGGTGCTGATAACTTCCTACATGAACAGAGAGCTTTGCCTGACCATGACATGAAGTTATGGAGGCTGTGGGTCTCATCGAGCCCGCAGCTGTTTATAAGGTTATATATCCTCAGGTTATCGGAAAGTGGATTGACTTATATTTATGTCATGTAAGATTTGTGCTATTTGGGGGGGAGGAGGAAAAAAAGCCAATTGTAAAATCCAGATCATATTTGATATGACAGTCATGCCAGTCAGTAATGCATAGTTTAAGTAAAACTGCTGGGAGTTCATCATTTCCAACCACACAGAAATTATATTGATATAACATTTTAGTCCTTTAAAATCATGTTCAATAATAGTGACAATTTTCAGCACTATTAAATTGAAGAAGACAATATTTCGAATCAACACGTGTAGTACTCGGTTTGAATTGGTTATTAATAAACCATTATCTAGTAGCACAAGCTGCTAGAAATTCTTTTTCCTGTGGAGTTGAGAATTTTGTTTTTAAGTTTTATATGAATGTTCATGGTAAGAGATTCTGTTGTACTAAAGTGCAACAGTTGTCATCTCTGTACTGGGTTGCCCACACTTGAATTTTGTCTTTATTGACAACACTAATTACATCCCCTAAATGGTGCCACTGAAACTTCATTTCACACTCACTTTTAAAAAAACATTTTTGCCCCTTTTGTGCAAAGTAAATTTTTGGCTGTGGTAATAAATTATTCACTACGGCTGTGATGGATAAAGGTTAGTATACAGCTGGACTTAGTTTGGAGTTAGTTTGAGTGCAGCGGCGGCTCATGGACGGCCAACTAGCGTCGTGCGCATTGTGCTTGGCATGTCTTTAACCTTGAACAAACGGTGAACCCACACACAAGTGTTGTTGCCTGAATAATCTCCTGCCCCTCCAACCCATCAGTTGGGTCTGTGCACCGCACTAATGAGACAGGTGGTAAATGCTGTCTCCCTCTCAGTAGCAAATGCACTCTCACTCTCAGAGGAAGAAGTACTAAACTGAAGGTCAGTTGAGCCTTATGTAAGAAGGTCCCGTATTGGGGTCTACATTATCTGAAATGCCATACTTGGGATTAGTGAGATTTGTAATGCTGTAATTTGTAGAGTTTTGTATGAGTAGTAAAATCTCATTTGTCACTGAATGATTGGTGCTTACCACCCCTGATCTGTGTATGTTCTGAGAGTGGCTTGTTTTAAGCAGCACTCAGATACCTGGACTGTTAGCCAGCCCCTCTGCGGGCCCATACGATAGCCCCGTTGTTTTCTGTGGATTTAGATGTTTGCTGTTCTGTTGCTCCAGCTGCCAGGCAACCTGCTGGAAGTCTACAACAGTCCCGGCATAACAACCCCTGCTGTCACTGTTAGCAATTCCTGCCCTGCAGATCTGCCCAAGATCAAAACAGAATTATCCGGTAATAACCCTTAATACTCAACTTGCGACTGTCAGAATATTCTGATTTGATGTCAGACATCTGAGCTGTGTTCTGTTTGGCATGCTAAATAGCCCAATGTATTATGCATAAAGTCATCTTTATTACATGTTGTGTAATTGGCAGTCAATTTACAAATGTTTTGTTTTTGTTTGTTTTAGATGCCGAAACCAAGGCTGTCCTGAAGGAGAGGCAGAAGAAAGACAACCATAACCTCAGTGAGCGCATCTCCTTCCTCCCCACCTTGAAGTGTCCACTTGTGTGTCTTTTGTGGGTTTCTCTTTGTGGGCTTTAATTATTGTGATGTCCCTCTATGCAGTTGAAAGAAGGAGAAGGTTTAACATAAATGACAGGATAAAGGAACTGGGAGCACTTATTCCCAAGTCCAATGACCCGTGAGTTTTACCTTTTACTTTTCACATGTTTATTTGTTTAAGATTCATTAATGCATTTTAAAAAAAAGCTAATGTTGATGATGATTTAATATATAAATATATATATATATATATATATATATATATATATATATATATATATATATATATATATATAAAATACTGTGTATGTGTTGGCAGGGAGACACGCTGGAATAAGGGCACCATTCTGAAGGCATCTGTGGACTACATACGCAAACTGCAGAAAGAGCAGCAGAGAGCCAAAGACATGGAGCAGAAACAGAAGAAACTGGAGCACGCCAACCACACCCTCCTGATGCGCATTCAGGTGCTCCTCTACCTCCTCAGATGGCCAGCGGGGCGGGGCCAAGTCCCAGCATAGGAAACGGGACGTTCGGGTGGAGCTCAGTCTTGCTGAACTCGTAAGCTCTGTAGGGCTGTGGGTAAGCTGGATCCTGAGGCAATGTGGACCACATGATCTAACAGGGTGTCGCAGCAGAACACAGCTGAGCACGGCTCGACAAGTGATGGGCTTCGTTACACGTCTGCTGTGATGGTTTATTGAAATTAATAATATTAATGCCATATTGCTCAGAATAATAATATATAAAAACATATTTCTATAATAATGGTGATGCTAATAATGATGCTAATGGGTGGTGGGTGTGTGTAGGAGTTAGAGATGCAGGCCCGGCTCCATGGTCTCTCCACGCCCATGTCGCCAGGCCTCGGTTCAGACAACGCCTTCCTTCAGCAGCAGACACTGGCCAGCCAGACCCTGCCGAGCGCCCCCACGCATCTCCATGGCCGTGCCACCCTGAGCTTGGATGGGGCTCTGGGACAGACCGTCCCTTCCACCTTCCTGTCCCCACCAGCCTCAGGCTCTCCCTCTGGAACTGGCGTGGAAGGCCCTCTGGACCTGGGCACGTTGACCTTCAGCGAGTTGGACGACCCTGGTGCCTCTGCCATGTACACGGACGTTATCCTGGGCGACATGCTCATGGAGGAGGGCTGCACGCTATCCCTCACAAGGCTGGCCGACCCGGTCCTGTCCTCAGCCTCTCCGGAGGCCTCGAAGGCCAGTAGCTGCCGGAGCAGCTTAAGCATGGAGGAGGACTTGTGACAGGGTGACGTGGTGGGGGCGTAGTCAGGACTTTGGAGGTTGAATGTGGAGCTCGCCCCAGTTTTCAGCAGCAAATGCTGACTTGTTCTCCCTTGGTGTCTAGTGAAATGCAAACTGATACTTGTTCTTTCAACTTGTGAGCAGTTATGTGGTTACTCGCCGCAAAATTAACTCTAAGCAGTCAGGTATTGCAGCCATTTTTATGAATTGTTTAAAGAACTTTAAAAAAATGCCTCTGCTAAAATTGGCGTATATTTATTTGATTTGTAGACAATATTGAGAGCAGTTAAATGTATGTAAGTATTGACATCTCCCCTATATTCAAAATGTGTGCGTGCGTGTTTTAGATGATTGGACTGGGAAATGAGAAGTGGATCACTCCAAGAGTTCAGTTGTTGTTTATACCAAAGGGAGTTTTTGCAGCTAAATATTGTTCTAGTGACCGATGCAGAGTGATCCAGTAATGCAAAGCTAATAATGATTAAGCTTTTATGAGAAATAGATTAAATGCTAATTTAGGTCAGATGCTTGTTTGTTCAGAAAGTTCAGCATATCCCATCATTAGTACAGTTTAAATAATTCTCTCAGTGGACTTGGAACTCCCGTGAACGGTTACATTATCATGTTCTTGTTAGCTTACAGGGAAATATATGCACAATAGCCTGTTTCCAACTTCATAAAACAGATTCTTCATTCTATGCATTGCAGCGATTTTCTAATTAAAGTCTGATTTCTCATGCATCACAGACAGCTTTTTCCGTTGTGTCTGCTTTAGAACCTACCTCTGGCTAGAGTGCTTGTACCAGCAGTCAGTAGGAATAATTCAGTCTTTGAGACTTTATTGGGATGAATACTGACCGTTTGAGGCAAGCTGTTCCTCTCTGGACACCCAGCAGTAAGCCATACCCATGCTTGTGCCTTTTAGTCATGATCAGGAATATCATTGGCTACATTTATGGATAAACAAACAGAAAACGTACATTTATGGGGGGAAAAAAGTACAAAAGTGTATGTGTACTTTGTACAGATAGTTACATTTATGATTGTAGAATGTTTATAATGTTTGTAAAATGGATTTGATCTGCATAGACTTGAACCCTGTGATATTAATTTCATTTTTGTATTTTCTAATGTCTGAGGCACAGAATGGGAGTAGCTCTTGCACTGCCCAGCAGGAAGTTGTGTTTTCTAGCAGTAGCACTGTATGCTTGTATAGCTCGGACTGGTTTTCTCACTACTCCAGTTAACATCTCCCCAGGCGGTGCGCCTCTTTGGTTAACTTCTAATCAATGCAATCTGTACATTTGTGTTGCAAATTGCAGCTCACTATACAATAGAGGCGTGACGTGCCCTGCATCGCCATGGCTTCTAGAAACGTTGATTATGATCATAACAGTAATATATTGAAATTATGCTTTGCTGCAGTGTAAACCTGTCTTGTATTGGAGAAATGAAAGGGATTTTTTTTTTTTGTATTCTTTGATTATTTAGAATGTGTATTTTACACATTTTAAATTTAGAAAGGAGTATATTTTAAAACTTGTTTTTGGTGGGTTGGGACCGACAAAGTAATACTATAGATTACAATAAAAATGATTTGTTTTTACCATTTGTGTTTGATTCTAGCTAAACCAAAAAAGATTAACTTGACAGAGCCAGTACAGCCATTTTGTTACAAAACATCTTTGGTATTAAATACCAAGATGCCTCTGAGTGGACGCAGGCTGCAGCGGGCGACGATTGTTTGAATTTTTTGGTTGTCATTTCAAGGACAAAGTTTAGACGACGAGAGGGGAAACTGCCTTGCCATGTGTGCTTCCCCCGTCCTGCCTTACATCGCTTAAGTGCTAATGCTTTTCTCTACCACATCTCAGAGCCCTTTCCAGACTCTTAGCACTCACACTCTTACCGCGGCTAATGGAGTTGATGTCTCTCAGGGGACGGGTTGTTCATGCTTTCACTCAAAGCAGCTCATAAAAATGACTTCACGGATGCTATGAGGGGTCACCATTTATTGTATCAGTGAGACTGGCACACGCACTTGTTGCAACCGTTGTCTTCAATAACACCCATATTGAGACCTGGGCTCTGTCTGGTGCTTACCTCATGAATTAGTATGATTGCCAGGTGAATAAAACCATGTAAAATAAGTCTTACAAAGCTCTTTTGCTGTGGGGCCCATTCTCTCCTGTCTCCTGTCTAGCCTGCTGCTCAATATCACTAATGCTACACATACAAAAGCTCATATTTGAAACCTAGACTGCTGGTAGCACAAATAAATGAGTTAAGGACTGTCAGTGTGGCAAATCACCGGAATAAAATAAATACGCAATGAAGACGGGGAACAGTTTCAGTTAGTTTCTGAGGAGATCAAGTTCTGTCGCACTGAAGATGCTGTTAACAGGCTAAGTACCTGTTACACATGTTAACATGCCCATAGGTCTTCCCATAGTGGACTTGTATGCTTCTCACCGTCCCCCCCAAGATTAGATTCACTTAACGATCCGTCATTCACCGACTGCTGTGATGCATACTACACAGGGCTTCAGTGGAAAAGGAGCTGAGACACCTCCATGCCTAAATCCAGACATTCAGTTGCATGAAGACATAAATCACATACAGAGTTGTCCACACCGGGTCCCCTGCACAGGCAGCAGTGGGTATCGAGGCAGCTGGCTGGGTCACAGCTGGGACACTCTTCCAGAAAAGGCTGTAGAGAGAAGGGGTCACAGCAACACACTTTAGAGCACAGCGATGAGCACAGGGTACCCATGCAGAGTTGACATCCGTCTCCCATGGCAACCAAACAGTCCTCAAGCTGACAGAACAGGCAGCCCAGCATAAAAGATGCACACAGGTCTAGAAGAAAAGTAAGAAGAAAATGAGTCAGCATAAAAGCCTGGTTTTGTGCCAGGCTTGAAAGGAAGCACACATGAGCCTGATGATCAGCATTCTAGAGTCTCTGATCACCTAACGCTGATGTGTTAAGAGCAGGAGCAGACATCCCTGGGCTACGGGAAAGGGGGGAGGGGTCCCCACAGACTTTTTATTTTTATGTTTTATTTAAAATGATCACTCTTGTAATTGGATGTAGGCTACCACACAATCAACGCGAAGAAGTTAGAATTAGATCGGACCTCACCATCACCAGCCACCTGGTGGTTGTAAGCTGCGATTGTCTTCAGGCTGTGTTGGGTTTTCGAGTCAGAGGAGCAGGAGTGCAGTTCCTGGCACTGGTGATGAAACCTGTAGGACTTGCATGTGGGCCACATTGCAGCTTGAGGCCATGTGGATGCAGACAACTGCATGCAGACAGGAAGGTTACCATGGACACCAACCTTCCCATGCTCCTGTACAGCCCAGACAGGCAGCCTCTGCTCTACTGGAGGTTCTGTGCTCTGAAAAACTAAATCTGATAATGAAAAAATAAATAATGAAATAAAAATGCACAGACACACACACACACACACACATCTTTACTAGCTCCAGAATATTGGCCAGATGGGATGAGAACACGCTGTTCTAAATTGTTTCTGACTTACCCAAAGGAAGAGATTTTGAAGTGGTCTGAGGATGAATTAGGCAGTTTTCCATGCCAGAGGCATTGTCATTTGGAGAGAGCTTGCTGTCTCCGGGGCCAACTCCGTCACACTCCCTTGCTGACGGTCCTGTGAAAGAGAAAGAAAACTATCATATTAAGCTGAAGCCTCAGGAACATTCCCTTAAAAACATTTTTGAATGAAGCACTCCTCCTGTGCTCTTACTGCTGCTCAGTACCGCTGATTCAGAGATGTCTGCAGGTATACCGAGGTCATCTTTCATGAAAGGGGATTTTAATTCACTGAGATGCTTGTCACATCCTTCCAGTAGTTCAGTAGCCATGCTTCCAGACCCTCTCAAGACCACTGGAATATCACGGTGTTGAAATGCAGAGTGTGAACAGAGAAGCGTTGCCAATTCCTGAACATAAGCTGAAAGACTCGAGTACAGGAGCAGAAGGAGAGGAGGTGCTTTTTTTCCGCGGATAAATTACTCCAAAAGTGCAAACACACGTCAATAACGTACTACAAGCAAAGGCTTTAGATGGATTCGTATTCCTATCTTAAGGTCGCAGCCAAAACAACCTTTCATTATTCGGAGAACTTGGCCAAGTAGAAATGCACCAATAAAGCGCTAAATAGCAGATATTAATCTATTATTAATCTGTTCCATTTAGCAAACATATTCACAATAGGTCACATGGATGCAAAGAGGAACACCAATGAATAAAGAGGGTAATAAATCTCAACAGTAAGCGAATAGCCAGTCTTCGTTTATTTCAGCCTTCGCGTTTTTGAGAAAATGCAAAGCACTTTTAAAAAGTCTGCAAAATTCACAAAAGCTTTGTTTTGAAACGAAAAGTCTATTAAAGTCTATTCACGCTTGACATTGTTCATAGGTTCAAAAATTAAACGAGGAAAATATCCTAAATGTATGTATCCTATATTATATCAAAATAGGTATGAACATTTTCAGTAATCAAATACGCGTTTATCATGATTAATGACCAGATTTAAATTAACGTTAATTGCGACTCAGTTTTCTGTTGTGGTCTACTGTTCTAAAATGCAATATCCTATAGAAATTAACGTATCCCTCTGGAAAGGCAAAAGCTAATGAACTCATTTTGGTTTCTGTCTTCAAAAACTGTGAAGTGGAATTCCTATTGTCGTTAATTAAAATAATGAAAAACTAACCTTGAAAAGATGTTTCATATTTTTCTCAAGCGGCCGCTGTTTCCTTTCTTACTGCTAGAGTGAGCTCTTATCTTTTAGCTACAGAAGTTTGCCTTAGCCTACTCCCCGTAATTAAATGCAGGTCTTTTTAAACATTTTGCTCGGGGCGATTTTGTTTGATGTAGAACAACAGAATAAAATCTGAGTAACTATGATTATCAACCTAGGAATAATTTTATTATGTCAGTAATTTGGTAAGTTATGTTACATTTTGGCGGGGGAAAATGATTTGACAAACGTGGGACTTTTATTATGAACAACCAACCTTGACCACCAATGAAAACAGGCACCAAAGTTCTAGCTCGTGCGTTAGCTAGCTGGCTATCTTACCCGCCCTGGTGTGAAATCGCCCTTTTAAACTCCTCAGTAGCTTAATTATCTCTGCATTTCGAACTTAACGTTATATTAAGTTAGGGACCGCTGTCAACAGCCAGTCGTTTAACCATTTAAGCTAGTTAGCGAGCTAGCTGGTCACAAAGAGAGTCAATGGTAAGTTTGTTCGCTAACGCTAAGTTACCTGGCTAACATATCTAGCTGTTAGTGTCCTCCAAATATTACCTGTCTGGCTTGTCAGTAAGTTATACTTTTTAGGCCACTAATTATGTCTATGTAATTACATAGTCTAGAATAACTCGTCGTTTTCTGTTCACTCAGGTAGCAAACTTGGCTATCTTGCTAACTGGCTTGCTGAACTATGTGGATATTTGTTTCCGATGTAAGCGAGACTTAGCTGTCCGGCTAACAGACATTTTAACCTAAAAGTAGTAATCAGTAATAACCAACTAGGATATGGCGCATTCATGATCGTGTTGTCTCTGGCCTGTGCGTTGTCTTAGCTAGCTTGCTAGTTGTTACGCCTTGGAATTAAACCGGCGGCTCCTGCAAGAGAGTTTTCAGGTTTCGTAAGACAGAGAGACGAAACGAGTTCGTTGACTACTTTGTGGATATGTGTTTATTAATGCTACAGTTCGAAATAGGGCTGTGTGAGACAATACAAATCCTCCGCCGTGTGTAATGGTCTTGTCTTTTTCACCAAAGGACAGCGAAATGTCTGATATGGACCAGCCTCCTACTGTGGACAACAGCTGCTTAGAAGAGGAGAATGCACCTCTCTACTGCATTTGTCGAAAACCGGACATCAACTGCTTCATGATGTAAGACTGGTGTACATTAAACATGGATGTAACTTGCATGCCTCTTTACAGATGCACTCCGATATTTGCAGCAGTTTGCATCACTAACTGACAACCATATGCCTGCGCTCTTGTGTGCACAGTGGTTGTGACAACTGTAACGAGTGGTTTCATGGCCGCTGTATAAATGTGACCGAGAAAATGGCCAAAGCTATCAGAGAGTGGTACTGTCAACATTGCCAAGGTGGGTGACCCTTCCCTACCCTCCGTTCATAATTTCAGTCTGAACAATAAGTCAGTAAGTGCTAATTTACCTGCAGGAAATGTTGCATGTGAAATAGTTGTAACCATGAGTGATTTGTCACTGTGTCTCTAAAAGCTCTAGAGAAAAGCTAATATAAGATCCTCTTGTCTCTCAGAAATAGATCCATCCCTTGAGATAAAATACCGGCCTAAGAAGACACGAGAGAAGGAGGCTGAACCGGAGAAGGGGGAAAAACGATCCAGTACTCCAGATTTCACACTTGAGAGGCGCCGTGGATCTAAAGTAAGTTTCCCAAACCTTAATGTTAAGCCTCCTGCATGCTTGTGCTGACCTGTTTTAATTCCTAACAAGGCTATTTCTCTGGCCTGTTCCCTAAATGTTTTTGCTTTATAAGTAAATTATTGAAGTAGTTATAAATCCAGGTAACAGCACCACAGAGAAAGAGGGCAAATAAGATGATATTTTACTGTTGTGGTGTAATGTTAGGTGAAGAGGTCTGCACGTATGTGTGGCGAGTGTGAACCGTGCCGGCGCACCGAGGACTGTGCTCAGTGTGACTTCTGCAAGGACATGAAAAAATTTGGGGGCCCAAACAAAATCCGTCAGAAATGTCGACTGCGTCAGTGTGTAGTTCGCGCGCGGGTAATCACCTCAGTTACACCTAGTGAGTCACTTACGTTAGATAGCTGTTTCTGTCAGCCAGTGATTTTCAGTTTAACGTGATCTCTGCAGAAAATGTTGCGTGTCCGAGATGCGGAGCTTTCCCTGCGTGAGAGGAGGGAGATGTCGTACAGAGACCGACGATACTTGGACGATTACGATGAGAATGAGATGGAGCTGTACCAGCACTACACGGATGCGAACATGGTATCACAGCTTAAACTTGTCGTGCTCAGGTGCAAGTGCTAAGCTTTATTTGCGTCTCACCCGTCAGTGCGCCAGTGACAGTCTACAGCTGGTTGGCTCTTCATTCTGTTTCATTTATGTCTGACCTAAGCTCACGGTTTTCCGTGCTTCTCTAGCCATGGGGCAGCGAAGACGAGGACGGCCCAGTTTACAGCCCAGCCCGGCGCAAAAAAGCCATAAAAGTCAAGCATGTTAAGCGGCGAGAAAAGAAGTTTGACAGAAAGGTATGTAAAAGCCGAGCCACGTCCCGCAGGGGACTGATTTAAAGCTGACCGATGCAGTCCCAGGAGTGACCGGTCCTGGCGTCCCACAGAAGGAATCCCGCCGTCACAGGCAGAAGCAGAAGCACAAAGAGCGCATGCGACACGGCGACCGGGCCGATGCCCACCACGGCAGCGATGTGCGCCAGTGCTTGGGTCCCAACTGCATCGACGCGGCACGCCCAAACTCCAAATACTGCTCCGAGGACTGTGGAATGAAACTTGCTGCCAAGTTCGTTCACACTGTCTTCTGATATATGTTTCTGCAAGTCGATCTGGATAAGTGCCTCAGCCAAATACTGTAAATGTATTCAGTCCTTGTAAATAATGGAAGAACTCTGCTGACTTGTTTTGTTAGTTTGCTAATTTATTTAGGTAGTCTTGACTCTACTAAAACTTTTTTGGGGGAGGTGAAGCAGTTTTAGATTTCAGAATACACCATCCCTGATCAGGGCTCTGTTTTTTTTTTACTTTTTATCTTTTTAATAATTAAAACAATTTACTCAAAGGAAGAAAAAATATTGGAATAATTTAAATGGTAGGACTAACAAGGTAATGTTTGGTCGATCTGATGTCTTTGTGGGGATTAAATGACCGTATTGTCGAATTTAGTCTTTTTACGCATGAGCAATTGACCCAGACTTAGTCAATTAAAAACACAGACAAGATCAGGTCTCCCCTAAAATGTACCTACCTGAACCTAATCCAAGACTTGAGCTCCACGAACAAAAGGAAATGGAAGTGGGGTTTTTTTTGTTTTTGTTTTGTTTTTTTGTATGTGCATTGCAGTCGGATCTATGAGATCCTGCCCCAGCGGATCCAGCAGTGGCAGCAGAGCCCGTGCGTGGCCGAGGAACTAGGCAGGAAGCAGCTGGAGCGAATCCGGCGGGAGCAGCAGGCGGCACGCCTGCGCCTGGCAGAGATGGAGCGCCGCTTCCACGAGCTGGAGGGCATCATCGCCAAGGCCAAGCAGCAGGTGGTGCAGCAGGACGAGGAGGTAAGGGCCGCCTACCCAGCTCCACACGAGCGCCCTGCTGTGAGCTGCCACTGCCACACTCCTTTTTTTTTTTTTTTTTGTGTGTGTGTTCCCTCTGCAGGTGAACGAAACAGAAAGTGAAGACACGGATCTGCAGATCTTCTGCGTGTCCTGCAGTCACCCGATTAACCCCAAGGTGGCGCTCAGACACATGGAAAGGTGTTATGCTAAGGTGAGCTTTTGTTTGCAGGCGTCGTTATTAAAAGTGTTCTGTGTCGTGTAACATGCCTCATCTACTTTCTTTTTGTTTCTCTCCCTTTTCCCACACTTTTTAAATTTTATGGGCAGTATGAGAGCCAGACATCTTTTGGTTCCGTTTTTCCAACACGAATAGAAGGGTGAGAGGATCTCTTAAATTTAAACAAGCATGTTTAATTTACTTGTACGCATTCATTCATTGTTATTAATTTTCCTCTAATTATTTACACAATTGTATTCCCAGGGCAACAAGACTCTTCTGCGATGTGTATAACCCCCAGAGTAAAACTTATTGTAAGAGGCTTCAAGTCTTGTGTCCAGAACACTCTAGAGACCCCAAGGTGAGAAACTCTTCCCCATAAACTTAAACACCGGCTTCGTTACTTTTTTTTTTTTTTTTTTTTTTTTTTTAAAGAATCTAAACAATTGACATGGTGAGTAAGCCTGCTGTTTTCTCTCTTGTTCTCACGCTGCAGGTTCCGGTAGACGAGGTGTGTGGGTGTCCTCTAGTGCGGAACGTCTTTGAGCCGACAGGAGAGTTCTGCAGGGTGGCCAAGCGCAAATGCAACAGGCACTATTGCTGGGAGAAGCTCCGCCGGGCCGAGGTCGATCTGGAGCGCGTCCGAGTGGTGCGTCACATGGGCATGTTTGTGTTAAAGCAGATGTTTACCTGTTTTTTTGAGCTACTGCTGTTCTTCAGGGATCGGTCTAGATTAAATTTGGCTTCTGGACGACCACAGTATTGAAGATTTGAGCACTTTTCCTACACTTGTATGCCTAATTTCAGTTCTTTTCTGATCAGCTCAAAGTTTCGGGTCCTGCAGAACTAGACTGACAGTGTTTTAGACTTTAAAACTAAACTTTTAAAATTCATACTGGTTTCTTCCTGTCTGTTTTTCTGTAACAGTGGTACAAGCTGGATGAGTTGTTTGAACAGGAGCGCAATGTAAGGACAGCGATGACGAACAGAGCAGGACTGCTGGCCCTCATGTTGCACCAGACCATTCAGCACGATCCACTGACCACAGACCTGCGAACCAACAAGGACAGATAGCCATGCCTCCCAACAAGGACAGACGGCCACAGCCATTCCCTCCTCCCTCCCGGCAAGGACAGTTAGCAATCCCTCCCTCCCCACCTCCCAAGAAGGACAGACATCCTCTCTACTGGTTTCTGTATTGTAAATATTTGCAGACATCTGTTGGCTTTGTGCAGTGTTTTGTTAACGTCTTTGTCTAAAATTGGGCAGATTTGATTTTACTAAAAATTTTTTTTTTTGCAATTTGTAGATCTCATTATTCACCTTATTGGACCAGATTATTATCTTTTATTGTTTCAATATAGTAAGTAATTTAAACAAACGACAGAGGGTAGATGAACTAATGAAAGTAATAATAATAGAACAGTCTTGTAATGGTACCATCATGGTTACCTCTGGTCGCAGTCCTGATGTTTTGTAGGTGCATGACTGGAACCCTAAACCAGGTGTACCCTCCTTCGGGTATTGCAGATTCTCGGTTCCTCCCCTGCAGCTCTCGCCTCCTCCAGAACGAAGCATTGCTTTCCTTTCCTCTGATGGCGTCTGTTGGGGAGTTGGGAAGGATCCTAGCCCAGCTCGGCTTCCTGTGGCGCAGCCTTGCCTCTGCTTCCTGGATGACCTCCTCAATCCTCCACTTGCCCGTTCTCGCTTGAATCGCTGCTCCAGCCACCTTCAGAGCACTCGGTTTTCTGTACTGTACCACTTGTCTCACTCATTTTACCTTACATTTTTCCTCCAAGGACCCACTGTACCAGTTTTTTGTGCCCCTGAAGCCTGGAAATGATCCTGTGCTGTCTGTGAGGTCCTCTATATATGCCCTGAATGGTAGATTTGATTCTTGGCTGTGCACAGCAGGGTTAGGGAGCTATTGAGGCTACGGAGAAAATTACGACTGAGACTCCATGGCTCCCAGCTTTTGAGCCACAGTATCTTCTGGTAATTAAACACAAAGGATAGGTTTTAAACAGAATAGTCTTAAACAAAAATGATTATGGTGTTGTACTCCACCTCCGCATAATTGAAATCGTAATCCTGTACACTTGGACAGTGGGAGGATTGCTATGGTTAATGATGATCTTTCACTTAACCCAATACTGCATTATTTCTGTAAAGTCTTTTTAATAGTTGGTTCTAAATGTTTCAGGTTTTGCTACAGTTATTTCTATATGCTAAATGCCTGACTCAGATCAGTCTTGCGTCAATTAAAACAATTTGAAGATCTGCCCCATGGTACAGAATTATTAGAAGCTAATTCTGGATTGGGCCTCGGATTATGGATATGTTTCTCTTGATGCTGCTGAATTTCAGTGCAGCTTTTTAAAACTACCATCACACATGTTTTAATGCACAGACTTGAAAACACTCAGTTTTAGCAATTTATTGTTCTTACTTTAGAGACATGCTGTATATACAAATAACATTTGTATTCATTTTTTACATATGTATCCATTTGGACAGATTTATTAACAAAACTGCAAAAGCTGAGATCTAAAGTAACAGAAAGGCATGGATGACCAGAAATGTCCTACCTTTAAACTTAATTTCAGTAAGTTTGTTTGTTTTTTTAGATATTAAAGGAGCACTCATTTTTACTACCAAAAAGTACCAAACAATATTTATGGAAGTAATTCTTTTTACTTTTCTTTTCAATAAAGTGCAGCTGACATGTGATTAATAATTTAAGTCTTCAAATGAACCAGTTTATGCTCAATAGAGTGGGTCCCCTAGATAGAGGCAGCTATTAAGTGCAAAGTCATTCCTTGCAATGAAAATTAACTTAATCACAAAAATGAATGCATTTCAGGCCTGCCACAAAATGGCCTGTGAACATCATTTCAGTGATCTTCTCGTTAGCTGAGGAGAAATTATTAATGAGGACATGGCAGCTGATATCACTCTGTCATGCTGATTAGAAGAGCAGACTGGTTGCTTTAAAAGGGTGGTAGTGGTTGAAGTTTTCTTTTGTTAATCATGGTTACCTCTAGGGAAGTACAGTACAGTACAGTGCAGTGCTTGCTGAGGAATAGCATAAGGCAGGTGTGAGTGCATCTGCATGCACAGTGCTTGGTGTCAAGAAGGCCAGCAAAGAAACTACTTCTCTCCAAGAAAAACATCAAGGACAGACTGACATTCTGCAGGAAGCATAGGGATTGGACTGCAGAGGCCTGGGGTGAAGTTATTTTCTCTGATGAAGCCCCCTTTAGACTGGGACATCTGGACAAATGATTGTCTGGAGAAGAGGTGAATGCTACCATGAGTCCTACATCATGCCAACAGTGAGGCATCTTGAGACAATTGATGTGTGGGGTTGCTTCTCATCCAAGGGAGTGTGTTTGAGCAAACCTTTTTGCCCAAGAACACTGCCAGGAATATGGAATGGCATCAAAACATCCTCCAAGAGCAACTTGGTGATGAACAATGCTTTTTCCAGCATGATGGCACACCGTCACAATGCAAAAGTGATAACCAAGCAGCTCCGTGACCAAAACATTGAAGTGATGGGTCCATGGCTAGGAAACTCCCTGGATCTCAAGCCCATTGAGAACCTGTGGTGAATCCTCATAAAAGAGGGTGGATAAACAAAAACACAGAAACTGATCAACTCCAAGGACTGATTAGGCAAGAATGGGCTGTCATCAGTCAAGAAACTGATATTCAGCATTGCACAAGTCTTAAAGAAGGGTCACCACTGTAAATATTATCTTTGCTTAAACTGGATGTATTTGTCAATAAAAAGTTACTTATGAAATGCTTATTGTACTTCACTATACCATATGAACATCTGACACGGGGATCTTAACCCCCCCCACCCCAAAAAAAAACACACCAAAAAACCGAGGCTGTAAACTGTGAGAACCAAAATGTCTGTCTCAACATTTGGCCATGACTGTAGGGGTCAGTATATTGGATGTTTCATAATGTGAAGAATCCGGGGGGGACATTTCTCCTTGAATTATGCTCGAACAAGTTTGTAAATTATATCCTAGGTATAACATGGTCCCTGTCTTTGCTATACATTTTGGTAACGTTCACGTTTTGTAGTGACAACTTTAAACATATCTCTCTTCTGATTATCTTTTGTTTCTGTTCTGGCACGGGTGCCACAGGTGTTGTCATTGTGCTGCATGTGTTTACTATTTTAGAGGTTAATTCCATTCTTGTGTAAATAGCTGTGTCTTTTTAGAGCACCTATGATTGTCCAAAGGTTTCTACCAAACATTCTTGGTATATTTAAAAAATGTTGCGGACAAGGTAGGATTGTGCGGTCTACTCTCGTTTAGCTTAGTTGACTGCTCATTTAGAAAGTGGTCCGTTTTCTTCCTCTTTGAGATACAGCTAACGAGCCTGATTTCCATAAAAGAAAATCGATTATAATGTTCAACGAATAAATTATTTTAATGATTGTGTCGACGGATATACGACTGAGTTTGAGAACCGCTCGCACAGAAACACCTTTCTTTGGAGACTCAGGTTGTCAGATTCGCACTGAAATTTAAGAACCTACCTAAACAGAAAACCACGAGATCGGATATTGTGGCAACCTCAGAATGTAGATCCTAGACAACACACCAAACCAAAGTGTGCGAGTCGTGTGTCAGTACAGGGAGAATCGATAATATCGAGACGTGCGGTTGTCCCGTTCAGTGACGTAGCCTCGCTACGTCACCTGGTTCTTCCTCCGAGTTCAACGACAGTTTCCGTTTCCTGCCTATAAAGTAAGTATTTCTGAGTTATTGGTTATAATTTACGAAAGGCGAAGTCAAGCCAAACATAAGCGGGGGGAACCGTGATCTCGCAAATATAAGGCGTCGCGCCGGAATGCAAAGAGGTACTTCTCAGAACTTCTCAGGTTGTCGGTTGCTGCCTCATACGTTGGGCTAACAGTGCTATCTTAGCCTAGCCTAGCCTAGCCTAGCCTATCTTAGCTTAGCGGCTGGCTAGTCATACGCCTACTGGATAACATGGATCCAGTTAGCTAGTTAGCCGTTTTTCTGGCCATCTGCACATCTGCCCATCGTTAGCTAACGTTAGCAGGCTACATTGGTGATGTTAACTCACAAACATTTTGCATAGCTAGTTAACCTGCCCAGTTTTGTTGCAGTCATTTAGAGTTACGTTATTGGACCTAGCTAACCCACTGCAGTCAAGTTACAAAACAGTTCAACGTAGTAATAAATTACAGCTATTATAGCTATAGCTAGGTACCTACAACTTGAGTGAACTTGATGACTGTTAATTTTCTGTTAACGTTTCTTAAACGTTCAGCATTAGCTAGTAACAGTATTGATGAATACAAGCTCGAGAGGAGCTAAGAAGCATCATTGCATATTGTCAGTTTGAATTTTCGTGTTCAAGAAGTTCTAGGAAAGGAATTAAGGTGCAACAACTTCACACATGGAGAAAGAGGAAGGGGATGTTGAAACAACTCCTGAATCGCCGAGCATTGGGGAAGAACCTGTCAACCCCGAGGACAGGACGGACCACTCCGACAGCACAGAAACAGCGAATACTGCCGGAGACGACTATGGTGAGCGTGCCTTTAGTGAAACTGGAAATGAGCCTGTGACCAGGCTGGTGGAGCCTTCCGTGGACTGGTTGGAGCCTCTCGAGGAGGATTATGATGAAGATGACGATGACCAGAGCTGGGACCTGGACGGCAGCAGGGAAGCTGAATTGGACGGTCTGGCCAGGGACAGTGAGAGGAGTCACAGAGGAAGAGGCAGAGGTGCTGTGGGGTGCGTTAACACTTGCTGTACGTAGACACACTGGTTCAGGACTTAGAACGGTCCGGTTGCCATCGGCTATACAGGCACGTGCACGCTGTTAATAATAGTTGTTTAACAAAGGAAAAGGCCGATACAAGGCAAACTGTTTTTTAGGAGAAAGAGGAGACGACGTCAGTTTGCCTCAGATGAAGGCTGGGAGGACTGCCCTGCTCTGGGAGAGGGCTGGAAACGCAAGGTGGTGTTTCGTCGTTCTGGCATGAGCGTCGGACAGAGTGACGCCTACTACATGAGGCATGTCTGCTGAGCTTGGTCTGTGTTCAAAATGTTAGCGTGGTGTTTTCCCCGTGTGTCCGTCGTCTGTTTGTGTGTGGCTCTGTGTGCTGATCTCACCCAGACGTGTGTCTTTGCAGCCCTAAAGGTGAAAGGCTGAGGAGCAAGATTGAGCTGCTCAGGTTCATTAGGAACACTGTAGATCTTACAAACTTTGACTTCAAACTGGGGAAGTTTGTTGATGGTGAAATACCAAGGAGAGGTCCAAAGGTGAGGTGGCTCACGAGCTGGTGATGTATCGTGTCTGTTAAGCATGTGGGATACGTGTAAAGTTGGATCCAACAGTTTGAATGTAGCCATCTGGTGGTCTTTGCCTTACTAAGAGCAAGTTCCTCACCCTGTAGAGGAAGAAGCTGGGCCACTCTTCCCCAGCCGACGGCAGCTTCTCCTCCGAGTCCAGCTTTCACAACGAGGCCGCCGATGCTGGGGACAGGACGTACAGCCCCGGGCCTCTGTTCAGCCTGAATCCATCCTCCAGCCAAAACGAGCTCAGTGCCGGCCTCCCGAGCCCGGGCCCATCTCATCGGGATCCCAGCCATACCCGTGTGAGCCCATCCACAATCCCTAACAGGCACACCATCCCTTCTGAAGGAGGCCTGCTGTCTGGGACCTCCAAGGTGCCAGCTAGTTCAGAGGCCGACCCTCTGTATATCCCTCCCACAGCTGTCCTCGGGTATGTGTATGCCTCATGACTTCCTGTACGTGCTTTTGTCTTATTTGATTTTGTTTCTTTTGTGTCGGTTTTGGTACGATGGCAGTACTGGACATTCTCTGTTTGCGTTCTTTTTGTTTAGCATCTGCGTAAGGTGTAGAAACTCGTTTACAGGCGTGGAAGGACAGACCAGCTGTGAGAAATGCAGTAATGCATGCAATGCCAGTAAGTGATGGAGCAAAAAGTCCATTGTTAATTCTAATTGATTTATTTGATAAATAATTTTGTTTTCTTTTTAGCTGGGAAAATGAAGTAGAATCCATTATTGGCTAGGTAACTAGGTAACAGCTCTACCTGCTTTTGGTACCAGGTACCAAGCCTTCTCACTTATGGAAGCATAATTGATCAGAAAGCTGCACTGTTGCACCAGCTAATGTTCTCTGCGACGCGGCTGACGTAACGCACGATGAACTGTAATGACCGTTCTCTCTGACCAGTCGGTAGTCGGCAGTGATTTCATGTCACCTTTTGGGATTACCTTTAGCTCACTCGGAAGCCCAACTGAGGTGATGCCAAAAACAAAAAAAGTACCAGGTGCTATCACAACTTTTCCTGATAGAGAATCAAAAAAGGCCAGTAGAGTTGAGCCGGTACCGTTTGCGGGAAAAGGGCCAATAGCGTCATTTCGTGCTTGTTTAATGTTTATAACATTTTGTTTTGTCCCCTTTTGTTTAGCTAAAGATAACCGCAATATTGTCTTTAGAAAGGTGAGTAATGGGGGGTTTGTACCTTACGATCGATTTTAGAGAAGCATAAATTGCCATAACTGCCATAATAAGTTGGAGTTGACTCCGCCTCCTTTTTGGCCTAGTGGCTTCCCTGTGGGTTTTGCCGAGCCTGCCAGGTGACTGAGGACTGTGGCGCGTGTGCGAGCTGCAGACACAGCAAGCAGAACCCGGACTCCCGGCGACCCGTTAGGTGCCGCAGGCGGAAGTGCTTGTGCCCTTCTCTCAAGGTACGGCGAGAGAACAGAGGGGACGCAGTAGTGATCACACCGTCATATTTATGGATCTGCCTCTCTTGGTGCCTGAGCTTGGAATTATGTCTCGTTAATTACCTTATGGAGCCTAATGTATCTCTTTTAGAGAAGATCTGATGACGTGCCTTCTGTGACACAGTTCGGTTCAGCAGTGCATGTAAGTGTTGCTTTTCTAGTAGTACTCCACTGATATCTTGACGTCATGCGTGTTCTGCTTTTCGTAACGACAGTGCTGCCTTACAGACCTTTGTATGTCATCTATGTGAAACAAGCCCTTTTTCTCTTTCTCTTCAGAGACCAGAACGGCGCTTGTCAGAAAGATTAGTAGCTATTAACACCATTTCCAAGGTATGAAAAATATCCCCAATTCCTTAACTTTTAGAATGTTCTGATTTAAGGGTTAGTTCACGGGTCTTCTTAGTTCATCTATATTTCCTAAATTCTGTATTGACTTTTAGAAATCTGTGCCAGACTTTAAGGAATCCCAGGTAATGCTTACGAATAACTGAACCGATCCTATATAAAATGAGAGCTGTGAATTGAAATAGACACTGTATTCGTCATCCAATGGGACCTTTTTTCCACAGTACAGCGATTCAGATGACCAGTCGCCCTTCGACGACGGCAATGGCAACAAGGTAGGACTCTGCCTACACGTTTACTTGGAGTGTCTTTGGGCCACGTGCTGAAGGAGGGCTCTCGAGGATGAAAACGTGTCCAGGCTACAGGTCTCTGACCCAGTCAGCCGGGCCGACGTTAGAGTACGGTGGCAGTGCCGGGAGTGCTGGACTCCAACTTCAAAGTGACTATAAACTGCAGAGCAGTCAGTTAGGTGCAGGTCTCCTCTGACCGTGTGTGTGGGTGTGTGTGTGGGTGTGGGTGTGGGTGTGCGCACGCAGAGCTTACTGAAGAAGAGCCGCCGGTCGTGTGGCAGGTGTAAAGGCTGCGTGTCCAAGGCAGACTGTGGCGTCTGTGAGTCCTGCGTGGACAAGCCCAAGTTTGGCGGCAGCAATAAGAAGAGACAGAACTGCCGTCGTCGCCAGTGCAAAAGAGAAGCCCGAGTAGGACTCCTAGAAGCCTGTCACCTTACTAATCATCTCCCAGCGTTTCATCTTAAGAATAACGTTAATGGTGTTGATGTGGATATTGGCGGTGTGTTTCAATACAGAGGCTTCATAAATGTCGGGTCATATTTGTTTCACTAATACACATCAGTCATGTGAGTGTGTCCAGTGCTACTCCAGTCTGTCTGCTTTCCGAGTCGCGTCACACGCTGTTCCCTACTCCGTAGGCCTGGACGACACTCAGCAGGCCGCGGTTTACGTACAGCCGGAAGAAAATCTCCCGCCGGAGCCGAGACCACTGGGACTTTGAGTTCTCCGACAACGAGGCCGAGCAGGAGAGGAGGACGAAAGAGAGTGCCGTGTGCCACGTGGACCGAGGCAAGCAGGGCAGCTCGCATTACAACGGGCAGGTACGAGAGGACACGGCACCGTCACTTTAAAACGTAAAACGTTATGCAGTGGCGTTTTTTTATTCAGTGGTGATGCGCGTGAGATTTTATTCATTTTTTTACTGCTCCAGCCCAACCTGTCTTATGAAGCTGCCCAGAGTCACAGACCAAGCAGCACCAATCCAGCAAGAATTCAGGTTCAAGAACCCTCACACACACACAACTCCACAAATACAGACCCACACCACTGCAGGGTGTTCAGAGACCCGTCCAGCTGTCCACGTTGGTCTGCTTTGATCAGGCAGCACTGACTGTGCTCATGTTCCCCTATTTCCTTGAAGACGAGCCCCCAGGCGGACTTGGACGCGGTCGCAAGAAACGGCTTCCAAGCCAGACGAGACAAAACAAAAAGTCTTTCTGCCATTGTGAGTTGTGCATGTTTAGTGTAAAGTCTCTGAGCACAGGGGAAAACGAAGTACATTTATGGGATACCAGCAGTTCTGCCTTGTCATGTCATTAGTGTGGCATCTCAGGCTTAATATTAGTTTACCATGATGATATAAAAAAAGTAGTAATAATAATAAGTAGTAGTAATACTTTCCTAAGAGTCATTTTCCTACAGTAATTGATGAAATATATAATAGTGGTAACCTGGACAGTAAACAGTCCCATGACATTAATTATTTTAACTTCAAAGCTCTCCGTGTTTATCGGGGTAGGGGGCGGAGCCTGGCGCCAGCGCGCCTCTGCACGCGGAGCGGTCCGAGCGTGAGACGCAGGCCGTGAGCCGCGCTCAGGTGTGGCAGAGGAGAGAGGCTGCGGCGCCGTCTCGCCCCCCCGCCCAACGCCCCGCCGAGGAAGACGAGGGAGAGGAGGACCAGGATGGTCCCATGGTGAGTAGGAGCGTAGTTTGAGGAGCTGGGCTTCACGTTCATGACGGGCGCGTCAGCCATGCTGGGTGGAGTTATGGTGCGTCATTATGTCTGATGAAAAAACAAAAACTAAATATGACCCACGTGTGTGTGTGTGTGTGTGTGTGTGTGTGTACTGTGAATTATTGGCTCATTTAGTATGTAATAGCATATAATTGGATGAATTAGCAGTTAATGTTATTCTTCGGACATATCCATGGCGTCCGTGGCTTAGGTTTGATCGATGTGCGGTGTTGTCTTTCCATACGGTCTCCGCTTTGTTGGGAACATGGATCAATCATGCATTTTCCGTAAACATTTGCTCGTGTTCCGCATGCTTTGGGATTTGTGCTTGCAGATCACCCAGATCTTCAGCCTGGGGGGCAGATCCGGTGGCGTGGACCTGGAGCCTGGTCTGCTGCAGCTGCTGTCAGCCCTGCGTGGCGCCGTGCTGCCCGTGCTCTGGTGCGCAGTCCTGGCCGAGGGCCCCCGCCTGCAGCTCCTGCAGTGCTCCAAGCTGTCTTCCATGGCAGACACGGCCGTGCAGATCGAGCCCGGCTTCTGCTACCACGTCACCGTTCAGGGCCAGCCTCTGCTGCCCACGCACAGGATCTACTACGCCCACCCGACCCGGCTGACTTCGCCTGCGCAGGTCGCCGCCCTGCTGGAGGACCTGGAGAGGTACGCCGTGTGCCGGGGCTTGGAGCGGGAGCTCCCGGCTGGGCCTGGGCCCGTCATACTGGAGCGGGCGGCCACGTGCGATTTCCTTGTGCCACCGGAGGTGAAGTGCTGCACCATGTGTAAAAAGGCGCAGCAGAAACAGTGAGCCAGCAGATTGTGTCTGTCTGGTTTGGGTGGGTGGGTGGGTGGGTGGGGGGGTCCATGTCTTACTAGTGCCATCCATCACAGCACAGGCTCATTGTGGTTGGTGTGGAACGGGGTGGAGTTTTCTTACTGCTCTGTACAGGAAGTTCCCCTCACAGCAATACGGTGTCCATTACAGTAGTTTCTATTCTTGTGTGTTTGCTTTTACTGTGGACTCAGAAATACAGGTTTTTGCCCAATGTGTTACAGAGGAAGACTATAAAATGTTTCCAGCACCGTTTGGGTCTGCCAAAGAGCCGCGACGACCAGGGCCCCAGCTCGGCCTGCTTTTGTTCTGTTTGAGTCCTGAGAGAACCGAATGCCCTTGTCTATGCTGTAGATTCTTTACAATACATGAGATGTTTATTTTCATAAAAAAAATTCTGTGGACTGTACCTTAAGATTATTTACATTATTTGTTTTATGGGCTAGTGCGCAGTGATGATCATGCCACACTTTTGGTGGGATGTCACTTAACAGGCCCTGTCTTACCCTAAGACAGTTAGCAAGGGTCTAGAAGAGTACATACAAATGGCAGGTTCACTGATTTCCAATGCAAATACTATAAAAATAAATAAATAAAAATAAATAATTTTTTTAATATATAATATAATTTCCATCAGTCATGACCTTGCATGACACAGCCTCCCTTTGCCGTGGGGGTGGGGACCGTGCCATCGTGTGACAGCCGCGTTTACGCTGGGCCTCCGCAGCCTCACGGGATGATCCTCTAAGAGCTCTGATGAACGGAACACGCACACGCACATGCAGGCACGTGATTTGTGTATTCAGAACATGTTTTGAATATTGTCAACATCACATTTGACCACAGCCTGTTTCTTGGCATGAATGTAGACCAAATGAATTTGCAGAAATATGAGCTAATGTAAATAAAGCCTGCTGCAAGACATGGTTGGAAGCATTTTCAGCACAGCAACAAAAAACCTGACTCCTTTGAGTTCTTTTTAATTAATGGGGAGTTTTTATTTTTAAAAAAGAAAAAAGTTCTCTATAGATCTGAGAAGCCAAAGTCCTTTCCTTGATTTCTAATTGCTGATAGTTCGTCATATAGTTTGTCATGTTCAAATACTCAAATCACAGCCCTGGTCGTCCAGCCTCTACAGATTTTCCAACCTCCTTTGACTGGTCAGGCATGAGGGCAAAGTGGCCTGTCTATTAACTGTTCAATTAACTGCCAGGGATTGGCAAACCCCAGACTGGAGGTGGATTTGGCTTCTGGAAGTGAAGATCTCTCACCCTAGCACAAGGTGTTTGAGCCCAGTTAAAACTTTCCAGCGCACAGTATTCCAGCAAGGTTGTGACGCACAGGATGAATAACTGGGAATGATCCGAATAACGTCTGGTACACACAAAACCTCACTGGTGCTGTAACCCTTAGGCAGTGGAAGCCGCTGGTTTTGGCAGCTCTGGTGTAGTTTAAATGTTCCTGTTCTCCTCGGGTGAGGTTTTAGAGAGAGAAGCCGAATCATCTGCACACAGCAATGCGTAGATATGGCTTGTTTTGAGTTTTTCTGTTTTGTTTTTTCACATTGGAAAGAATTACTTTGTCCTGTGTTTTTAAGTTTTATTTGGAAGCACTTATGAACAATTTTGTTCATTCTTAAATGAATTGTAAGTTTTTAAAAACTTTCATTGATTCCGGAAGCATTAGCGTCTGCTCATGTTCTACACAAAAGGCCTTTTATCAAGTTCACAGGTCTTCAAATGTTGCAATAGTTTATTATTATATAAATGGCATTATTATACACATTTCAACAAATAAATGGAGTTTTCAAATAAGTAATAAGTGTCACCCACCATGGTAGTAAGGAAGTCAACACAACCTGTTACCTGGATATTCCAAATATTTACAATATTTGTTATTTTCATATTAAATCAGAAAGTTCTCTTGCAGGTACACACGACTAATTTTCAATTAGTCTCATGCCTAACAAAGGATGAATTTAAATGTGAAAAATCTTATTAAATGACTTGTAGAACATTCAGAAAACGTACCAGACGTCTTGAGTGTCACCACGAAAGATGGCCTTTAGGTGTCATTTTGGCTGTGTTCGGGATGAACTAATGTCGAGCATGAAGGAGTTAAAGGGGCCAGTGTATCCGTGTCCTGGCCATGTTCGCCTGTAGCAGGACCTGGGCCCCGGGGTGAGCTGCACACCCAGGAGGAAAACGGGCTCCTCGTTTTAGTGCAGCGCTGCCGGATTCTGCTTGACGTGACTCACAGGCTGATGAATTTGGACCGGACCCGCAAGTCCGTTCACACGGGTTGTTTACAACTGTGCAGTTGCCACCGCAGTCTGTATGATAACGTCGCCCTGTCTCGTTAACGTGTCAAACTGATGCGATAATTTTCCTTGCTGTGGAATACACGGGAATGCTGTGAAAGTCAGAGGATCATAAGCGCTCTCTGATTTCAAACGGCACGCCGAAGGGAGGACCTGCTCCATGTCCTGCTCGATTTACGGGACCTTCGCATCATTACCACCTTGTCTCCAGGTAGCCTCGGTTCTGATCCACCTCCATCTCACATGCATTATTATTTACGTTTTTGTGTCAGAGCAAAAAGTACAGACGCGTGGTTAACCGTGATACCGGGACAGGATGTTGCTGGATCGCATTTATTAACACGTTTGATTTCTGGGATTAATTGAGCCAGACCTTTGTTTACGTGTTTGCGCGTATGTATGTATGTGTGTGTGTGTGTGTGTGTGTGTGTGTGTGTGTGAGATGTTTTGAATAAGACACTCTCCAGTTGATCTTACCCTGGCGTGTCTTCCACTTGCGCCACCCGTACACTTAATATTCCGGTGAGGATCTCCCCATCAGGGCACCGGCTTCTCTTCCAGTCAACTAAAGAACCAGTTCGTTCTTCATACATTTTCACATGCTGGCGTTTAATTTACGGCAACGCGACAGTAAAGCAGCGTTCATGTGTGGAAGGAGGAGCAGCAGACTCTAGCAAGGATGCCGACCCCAGACTCCGGCTGCAGGAGACCGCGGAGCAGGCTGCACACGGTTTCAGACCGCGGCGTTGCCTCTCTTATGTCCTCACGGTTTGTCTCGTTTTTATCGATGCATTGTGCAGTCCGCTTTTTATGGGCTTTGGAATCACACGCAGCCCTACATTAGGCCTCGTGGCTGAGTGATTTTCTTGAGTGAATTCCTCGTGTTGCATCAGATGGTTTCTCACCGTGCGTCAAATTTAAGCAGGCGACTCGTGAGAAATACACCCATGGTACAGACTGCACAAAGAATGCAAATGCGCTTTTTTGCTTGCACCACCCAGCAAAAATGCGCAGACAGTTATGTTTATTTGTTTTCTTCTTCCCAGATGTTTGTAGGGCCAATGTACTCAAATATGAGTGCTCTGAATGTTATAAAAAAAAAAAATAAATAAAATAAATTAGATGGCACCAGCGCTAGAATGAATCAGTGCTATGATCAATCAGTGCTAGAATTAATCAGTGCTAGAATTAATCTGTGCTGTGATGAATCATTGCTAGGATGAATCAGTGCTAGAACGAATCAGTTCTAGGATTAATGTTTTGCATGCAGTGTCCAGTTATTTTCTACATGCAGGATATAATTTTGCTATTTCAGTTACTTTGAAATGTGTGTAATTCCAGCTGTGAGCTGAAGCCACAAATCAAATTAAGAGAGACTGCCTCCCTTCTGCTGCTTGGGTGCTTCACCATTTTCCACTAACAAAACTATTACTCACTTAGTGTTCTTCAAACAAACAAAAGTTCTCTTTGTGCTTGTTCTCTTCCGTGGTTCTCTTCTGTGGTTTTAAACGTGCCTCACCAAAGTCCCTGCGTGTTTCATAGAGAAATTCTCAGAGCATGTCCGGCTACGTTTCTCACAGAAGTGATTTTGTTGATTTTAAACTGCAGCTACAGAAGCTTGAGTGGCGTGTGAGTGGCATTCCCCACCCTGCTGTGGTCTGTTTACTGTCGGTGAAGAGGCCGGGCCTCACGGTTCTGTTCGCGTGACTGTGACTCGGTCCTAGCTCACAGCACAGACGTCTCCCTCCAGCAAGCTCCCACTCGACATGTCCTCAGTTCTCTCCCTGAGCCCCCAAACCTGAGGACACAGGGCACAACAGAGACCCCACTGGCTCCCTTGTTGCATAACGTCCTGTCCGTGTGTGCAGTAGGGCAGATGGAAATGACTTCTGAGCCAAGGCCGGCATGCTCTCCTGCGTCTGGGTGTTGGCAGAATGCTGCTGCAACATAAAGCATCAGGAGTGTGTAACAGTGTTGAAATTGCCCACAGATCCCAGAGCAGTTTATTTTACTAGCTGTTGTCCACAAAACTAGGCATGAAATTCTTCTGTTCAATTTGAATTAATTGAAAACAATGTTTTAGTGCCAGTCAGAAATTTGGGGCTTTTTTAATATGCTCCAATATAATATTGCTGTTAACTACATTTGAATCATCTTACATTGTTGCAACACTGTTGTTTTGGGGAGGGGGTCATTGCTAAAGTCTTTCAGGTTTCTTTTTTTCTGACTTATTGTGAATACAAGTTATCTCAAAGGACTCCTATTCAAAATAAAACTATTAGTTATAATTACAAAGTAAAACTCGCAGAGAATTGGGGAACTTTCTCCTCGTCTGCACAGTGTTCTAAGCACTGGGTGTGAACTTGTCTAAACAAATGGGCTTTTGTGTCTGGGTGAGTTGTGTGTGTGTGTGTGTGTGTGTGTGTGTGTGTGTGAGAAAGAGACCCAAGCACAGTGCCCGAGGCAGTGAAACCCTCTGACTGCATTCTGGACTCGCTGCTAAGCGTGGCCGTTTTCACAGAGGGATTTACCACATTGTTGCCAGGCGGGAGTCATTTTTACTGTGGCCTGTCTGCTCTGCCCTCAATTATTTAGTAGTAAAGAAAACAGAGACGAAAGACCGCATGGGCCGCCATGAACAGGAAAGGGAGTCTACAGTAATTATTCAAGTACTAGTAAGATTAATTATTGTAAGCTACGGCGCTGCATGTCTCTGGCTTGGCTGTTTCTACGTGGCGTTTACTGCAGATCACTGGGGGAGCAGGACTGGCCTGTTTCCAGTTATCTTTTTCTGTGATCTTTAAAAGCTGAAGTTTAAAACAAACAAAGCTGTAGATGAGGGCCCCAAAGTCTTTGTGCTTGTAGATCAGGTCAGTGGAAGCGAGGGAGCTGGAGTGCTCCCCTCACCAGTGCCTAGCTTAGGAAAGCACAGAAAAGAGTTGGCATGGGCGTTATGAACTCTGATTATTGTGGTCAACAATCATGCAGCCAATACAAGGCCACAGTCTACACATATGTAAACTGGGAACGTTGTAGCTCTGAGACCAGCTAAGGATGTTGTGTGGGGTGTTTGTGTGGGCCGAATGTATGGTTTATTGGAAGATACAAACAATGGGGGAGGTTAATGCTTATTGTAGCTTTGAGGGGTGGGGGGATTTATAGATATAATAAATTCTTTAAAGATCCAATCATAGAAATAATTGTCCTTTCATTACCTCAAAGTATTAGTAGGTCACAAAAACCAAGCATACCTTTAAGCTAACTTCCTTGTTTTGGACTATATATCAGTGAATATATGAAAATACATCAGTTGTAGATTTTAAATGTTCTATATTATTGTACTACTCTTATACTGTACTCCTTAGTTGATCATTGCATATAATATGTTGGAAATATACTCAGCCAGTCAAAGACTAGCTGTATTAAAGCACTGGTATTTTGGCAGCAAATTTAAAAAGCACAACTTCAAAGATAGTTCAGTTATTCTCGTCATTCTATGGAAGCCTACACATGTTCCGTATTGTAGGTCAAACACACAAATGCTGGTTTATTTGAGATGAAAAGTTGTGTGTTCAGAGTGATTGGTCACAGGCTTTTAGCCTTTCACAGACTGGTTCTTCTATGTTGTTTATGTCTAGTGTTTGGTAATGTTTATTCTTAGCTGACAACTTCATTCTCAGTTCATGGATACTTCTGTTATTGGCCAGGCTGACACAGATCAATGTGCACAAAGTGCTTATTAATTAATTGAAATCAACATTTTTTGTTGTCAGAATTGCAAATAAAGTGTAATTTATGCATGATTCTCACTTACCCCATCTTCTACACATCAGTGATGGGGACCTTGTGGGTCAGTGCCAAAGCTGGACCCCTTGAACATGTGACTTTCCATCAGAGATCATAATTGCACTCCAGCGAGTCTTGTTAAATAGCAGCCCTGTAGTTTTCTCAGCTGAGATTTCACAGCGGCCCGTTTGTGCTGGGGACCGCACAGCGCTGCGTGATGGTGCAGTAACATGAGTTATATCCTCCCAGGCCTGCAGGAACGGTACTCACAACAGCCCTGAAGGAAAACACGTCAGAACACGTCTGCTAGGCCACCACAGAAAGTGCCAAGTGCCATTCCTGTTCCTCCACAAAAATTGGAATGCCCCGTTTTCTCACACAGTTACGATTACGGTCCTAATCTGCCACGTGTTTGTAAATTGCTTCATAAGGTTAAACTGCCTTGGTGCAGTCTGCCTTATACACAAGTGCTGATACTCAAAACGCTGGGAAAAGCAAAGGTTGTAGAGGAGGGGACCAAGAAACGGATGCACACGAGATTTATGTTAGTAATCATATAAATATCATTTTACTGGCATGACAGGATTTGATGCTGGTTACTGTGGCCTCGACTGAGTTCTTACTGCACATAAGGGAGTCCCACTGGAGAATGAGGAGACGTTAGGAGTCAACGGCAATCTCCTGCCAGTGGAGGGAGATCCAAGCCGGACCTCGCACGTCTCACTCACAGAACTACTCGTACTCTCCTCTCGAAGGACTTCTGATCTGCCCTCTGCATTAATGCAGTTCTTAAGGCCGAACACCTCAGCAGGAGAAAGGGGCTTAGCCACACGCCAGATAAGATGCGGACAGTGGTATGAAGGACAAAAGAAACAGGATGTTTCTTGAACTTTCTATCAAAGCTACATTCCTCTTAAATTCCAGAGGAATTCCAGAGGCGTCTTTAAAAACAGCAGTAACGATCAGCTGTATTACAGACTGTAAGAACGCATAGAGAAGTATCTGAATATTAAAACGTATCTAAACAGTTGCACACGTGTAAACAGTTGTCTCATGGCTTACGCCAGTTTCAGATCATTATCTACACTTCATTTAAAAAGTCAGAAAATTATTTTCTGCAATTTCTTGTAAATAACCAAGCAAAAAAAAACACGATTTAACAAACAACCGTGTGTTTGCGTGTGTGTGTGTGTGTGTGGGTGTGTGGTTTTGTGGAGATAAAGAACATTGATAAAGGAAAATAAACAGGTTGCTATATGCAAAGGTCATGGGAAGACACGGTAAGCCATGCCACTTGGAACTATGACCACATTAATAATTACATGTAAATATAATTTCATGCTAATTACATTATTATTGTGGTAGTTTTATTCCACAGGTACATATTAATAGAATACGTATATTGCTTTTGTTACTATCGTTGTTGAATTGATAAATATTTTATAATACAAAGAATGACTCCAGAAGCCTCCGTTAGAATATCAGATTACAATGACAGTACAGAATATACTGTGCTTATGAACTACTAATGCGGGTGGCGCTACCTCACCTGTCACTTTATTCAGGCGAAACCATGTCACACTTACACACACACACACACACACACACACTCACTCACTCACTCACTCACTCACTCTCACACACACACACACGCACACCCACACACAGACACAGACACACAGACACACACACTTACACACACACACACACACACACACACACACACACACACACACACACACACACACACACACACACACTCACTCACTCACTCACTCTCACACACACACACTTACACACACACACACGCACACCCACACACAGACACAGACACACAGACACACACACTTACACACACACACACACACTTAAACGCGCGCGCGCGCGCTCGTGGAATTTCTGAATGGTCATGTGATCATTTCTATGTGGGGATCGGAACGTGATCTGTGTGTCAACTAACACGACTTCTTAATTCTTAAACGGGATTTCTGCCTTCTGACGCTCAGTACACGACGTCTGTCCACAAGAGGCTTGACGTCTTCCCCTACCAGTCCTGGCGAATTGGTCTCGTCCTCTTGCTTTCTGCTCAGGGGAATTGAGCATGGTGCGCGCGACCAGGTGAGATGAAATATATCAATCGTGCAGCAGCACTTTCGGCCCTGAACAGACGGATGTACCAATAAACTGGCATGTATTAATGAATGAACGGGACTGCGTTTCTTGTCCCAAGGCCTTAAACCTGCATCATATAGCGCACTTCTTTTCCAGGTAAGTTCTCGAGACCACTAAGGAAGCGGAACGATGTTCATCAACTGTGAAGTTGTGGGCTTGAATGCTATTTAAATATTATTTCTAACATATACTAAAATATGGGATTCGATCCTTTAAAGTAACTTGTTAAAGCTTCTGAACATGTAAATACTAAGAACTTCAAAAAGCGCCGGGAGTGCGCCGATAAGATCTGAAAATTAGGAGACAAAGCTCAGCAAGTGTTTTGAGAATATGGACAATAACATAAATAACGCAGTGTGCGCAACTTTGTTACCAACATAAACACACCTGTCTTCGCATTGCAATCAGTCATAAATTTGAGTGTGCCGAAGATTATGGGTCTTTGAGATAAAGCATACATCAATATAATCTGTTATCATCAGGCTATATTTCTCTGGATGTACGTATATGCTTACAGGAACAATTATATTTGACTTCTCCAGACTAACCTTGATTTGTCGTTTTCATCTCAGAGGTGCCGTCCGCTAAAACACATTAACCCACAGCAGCGTCCCAGTGCGCGCGGCTGTGTTAAGCTGCTCTCGCGTTCACGCGCCTGCTGGCACCGTGTCTGCTCCTGCTCTGTGTGCTCAAATGCCCGCTCGCTCCCTCTCTTCATACCCTTCTCTCGCCTCTTCACCTGTGACTAGTTTTTACCATTTAGCCTTCAGCTTCATCTTTCCTCTTTTACTCCTGACAGCCGTTTATATCTGTACTGTGAAGCACTCATTGCACTCAATGTGCAGGGGCAGTGGTAGCTCAGTGGTTGAGGTCCTTGACTTGTAATTGGAGGGGTTGGTGTTTCAAGTCCCACCACTGCCAAGTTGCCACTGTTGGGCCCCTGAGCAAGACCCTTAACCCTCAATTACTCAAGTTGTACTCAGTCATAATTGTAAGTTGCTTTGGATAAAAGCATCAGCTAAATGTCGTAAATATGCAACTGTCTGTACCATAGTGTACGCAAACTGTGTCAAAGCGGCTATGCAGACTCTGTGTAAAAGTGTCATGTGCTAAGTTTGTTTATCATTTAATTGAAAAGTTTGTGCTGTGCGGATGACTCAGAAACCCTTGTTGTTCACTTTTTCTGCCCGCTGAACAAGAGCAAGGTCTTCACAGCTTTAAAAAACATTTAATTGACTTCAATTCACTGCTTCTTGTGGCTTCCTCTGAAACGTATGGAATGTGGCGTCAACACGGCCATAATAATGTTTTTAGCGTTTGCCTTTTGAAATGTATTGTGTTGTTTAGCTTGTTTATTATGTGACAGGAATTTAAGTGAGTCATTGCTGGTGTGTGCAGTGCTGGTGAGATAGTCCTGCTTTTTCTCAGTAAGCGAGCTTCCTGTTGATATGTAATACTCATAATAGTCTGAGCTTTGAGAACATTGGCCATGTTGAAAACCAGAAGATATAAAAAGACTTTAGTGTGGCCAAAGCTTGACTTTGATCTGCTTTTGACTTTCGGACCACAGTCTGGAATGCATTTAAATTGCCTCTCAGCATTCATGTAAGATTTTTTTTGGTTTATTTTTTGTTTTCTCTTTTTCTTGCTTCTTTTTGGAACTCTTTAAACCTGTCACTGACTTATCAATGAACAGTCTGGATTACAATCGTGCAGGAGTTCACGAAAGGTGACAGGACAGGCGTTTATTTAATTCCTTAATCACTGATTCTGTATACATTTTGTGGTATTGACAAATACATTTTTGGCTTTTCGTTTACATGATGTGTATTTCTGCTTAACCTTGTCATCACTGAGCCTTCTGTTCTTCTGGTTAAATGTTCCTGCTCACACAGGCTTGTATATGTATAGCTACAATCTGCTTTCAAAAGGTTCCTAGAGGACATTACCAATGTATAAAGGAAGCTGTTAATAGTAATATTATCGTTTTTCCTTTAGGGCTGATATATTACTGAAGAGTGTTTCAGTAGCACCAGTTTAAAGCCCTGCCTGTCCTGCTGCGGACGGTGGCCGGCAGACCCACACACACGACTGAACGACATGGATCACACTGCTGCAGCTGCAAGGTGAGGTGGGAGGGTGATCCAGCCGTGAATTCCCTGACCCTCCCCGACAGCAGTCTGAGGTCTGCTCCACGTCTCTTCCAGGAGGTGAGAGCTGAATGAGCGATTTGATCTGCAGGACGTCTTTTGTCTCGAGCCTATGGAGGTCAAAGGGCAATTTAACACCGACATGGGTCCAGGGGCTCCTGGTGAGTTGCCTCTGGTTGGATCTCGATAGGTTTGAGGGCAGCAGGTGATGCCTGGGGCTCTGCTGGTGATGGGGGTCTACTTCCTCTTCCACATAACTGAGTAGCAAAAAAAAATATTTCTGTTGCAAAATAGACAAATAAAGTACAAGTCTTTTGCCCTTATTCAAAGCAGTTAACTTCCACTTACCTCAGGGGTCAAGCTTTCTGAATGGTTTACTTCTAATTTCAGAATGAGATAAATGTATCCTGTAGGTTATTATTCATATAATTTCCACCTCTAACTATAAACAGTTTGAGGGTTGCTATTTCCCATTTAGCCCCTGCCTAAGTGTGTGTGTGTGTGTATGTGTGTGCGTGTGTGTGCAGATGTCCAGGGCCCTGGGGACAGCACTCAGCAGGCGGAGCGGCTCTCCGAGCTGCAGGACAGGAAACAGACCCTGCAGACGCTCCTGAGCAGCCGGTTGGAGGAGCTTCGTCAAGTGTGTCTGCTGGAGGCGGTGCGCCATCTTCCATCACCAGACACCACACTGCACATCCAGCTTACATCACCAAACACCACACTGCACATCCAGCTTACATCACCAAACACTACACTGCACATCCAGCTTACATCACCAAACACCACACCACACTGCACATCCAGCTTACATCACCAAACACAACATTGTACATCCATCTTACATCACCAAACACAACATTGTACATCCATCTTACATCACCAAACACCATACTTTACATCAAGCTTACATCACCAAACACTGCACTGTACATCTATCTTACATCACAGAATTTTTTTTATAGATCTTTACAATACTTTACAAACCTTTGTGAAAATGTTTACGAATCTTTACAAATCTTTACTCATCTGAATTTGTTCATTTGGAAGATGAGTAAACTGAAACAATAAAATAATCACACATGGAATAATTCCTACAGAGCAGAATTAAGCTGAATCAGGTACTACACTGACATTTGTTGAGAGGTTTTTTTTTTTTTTAAAACCCTGCACAAGGTAACGCAGATAACGACACTCTGAGCACACTGAGCGCTAGTCATCCTTCGGTTGTAAACCGACACGAAGCTGTCAAATGTGTTTGCAGGAGCTGACGGGGAAGCTGCCCCATGTCTTTCCTCTGCAAGTGGGGGAGCGACCCCCTTTTATCCAGCGCAGGCTTGGCCTGCCTCCCCTCACCCTCTCCAAGGTAGAGGTGAGGTCAAGGGTCGCTGCGTTTTCATTACTGCGACTCTGCACCTGCAGGGATAAATGGGTCTAAAAGGGCGTTTGCTTTGATGTAGGACGACCCCGGCCAGAGAAGACAAATGAAGACTCTTTTCAGTGGGGCCCTCCGGCGAACCGTGGAGTTGGACAAAACCACGCTGCACTGCAAGAGGACCGTCCACCGCGGGTGTCACACAGGTGAGTCCCCACACACCGTCCACCATGGGTGTCACACAGATAATTCAACAAATTGTCCACCACAGGTGTCACACACAGTGAGTCAACCCACAGTGCATTGCAGGTGTCACACAGGTAATTTGACACACACTTTCCACTGCCGGTGTCACACAAGTGATTCAATACACACCGTCCTCCACGGGTTTCACACAGGTGTTTCATTGTATCCAGGACTAATCTGTGCATGCTTGAATTTTGTGTGTGTGCATGCACATGTGAGCATGTGTGTGTGTGTTTTGTATGCGAGTGTGTGTGTGTGTGTGTGTGTGTGTGTGTTGATCTGCATCATGCTTTCTTAGATGCGTACGTTTCTAATCTTAGCCTTCACTGTCAAGTGTATGAACACGGCACGGGCGGGGGTGACTCACTTCACCTGAGTGTAGCGCCCATCGTCTCCCTTCAGGGACGGCTGTTCTCTGTTTACGTTTGCACTCCAGCTGCATGGGAGCTGAGAGTGACGTAGCAGTCTAATCAGGCTCCAACCGCTGGTGCTGGCGTGTGGGGAACAGATAGAACAAGCAGTCCGTTACACAAAAAGACGTCAATGTGCTCGTAAACAAAACATGTCTGCATGAGAGGGGTGGATTTGGCAGCTGTGCGTTTAAGGTCGGTAAAGTTGGCTTGTTTGGAAGGCTGATGGTGTTGTGCATCTTCCTAAATTCTTTTGCAGAGGAAACGGTTAAATCGGAGAGCAGCTCCATGTCAGACTCCACTCAGTCTCAAGACAATGGTGAGTCACGTATATTCTCCAGCCATGCACATCGAAACGTAAGGGCCGAATGATAGATAGAACGATAGACTGGTAGATGGACAGATTGGATGGTACACAGAGGAGTGGATAGGTAGAATGACAGGTACCTACCCTCATAGACAGATACATAGCATGATGGGTAGGTTAAAACTAAGAAACAGTATTTATGGGTCTTACTATAAATGTCAGTTAATGTCAAAACTAGATGAAATTAGTATGCTAAAACTGTGCGTTTATTATCAGTGTATTGCCTCTGCAGTAGCTCTTCACATCCTGCTCCTCAATTCAGGAAGTAGCTCAGAGTTGCGCTGTTGATCCAGGGGCACTGACCCAGGATCAGTGGGGATGCTCAGCGAGACCTGGCTCTGCTCATGACCAGCACTAACCCTGTGTGTCCCCACGCTCCACAGAGGAGTCGTCCCCCAGCGTGGCTCCGGAACACCACTCCCACTCTCACCCCCGCCTGGCCTTGGCCAGCCCCGACGGTCAATTCTGCAGGAAACTGTCTCCGGTGGACATCTACTACGAGATGAGGACCCGCCGCAACTCTGCCTCCAGCTCCATCAGGTAGCCGAGGGCGTCCCGCCGTCCTGCGGCCTCGGACAGCTTGTCTTTACGCAGTAGGTAATGACTATCCGTGCATGTCTGCCTGTCAATCTAGTCCAAGCCACTCCCTGCCAAGGAGTGCATCCAATATGGAGGGCAGGAGTGTTCCAGCCACACCTCTTCTGTCTCGAACTGCACCAATCAGCATCCATATGAGGTACAGTAATATTCACTAATTCCAATTTGCTATAAACTGCAAAACCATAGACATCATTATTATATTATTTTGATTTATTTAAATGAAAGATTATTTTAAGTGAAATGATTATGAATTCTGATTATGTTGCAGTTGTGGTAACATGCAGAGGTCCAAGTAAAAATACAGCCCTCAGTGGTGTTATTTCTGTTTTTCTATGTGCTGTTCCATGCGTCAGGCCTGACCCCACTGACGGCCCAGTAAAACAACGGGACAGCAGCCCCGACGTCTCCCAGTTTGTTCCGCTGGCGTCTCTGGAGAGCTCGGCCTCCGACTGCCGAGGATGCCCGTACGGCTCGCGCGCCCGCCGCAGTAACAGCTCCGAGGCCTTACTGGACCGCTCCACCCTGCAGGAGCCGCACGACGCCGGGCACCCACGAAGTGGCATGCCCCCCAGAGCCGGACCCTACAAGAGCTCTGAGTCGCTGATGGATGGCAAGCTCCGGCAGGTGTACCGGGGCAGCCCGGAGAGGGCGCTAGGGGGAGCTGCAGAGCAGGGGCGCATGCGCTCATCGGTGGGTGGGAGGGTGAGCGGCTCGGGCTACAATGAGATCCTGATGGACTACATCTGGGGCAAGCAGCAGAACAGAGCGACCCAGCCGCCGCTCAGACAGTCGGCCGGCCAGGCCTGGCCCAACCTCCCGGCGGCTGCCACGCCTCCGCACTACAACGGCTTCTCCCATTCGCAGATCCACCTGGCCGCGGCTCCGCCCACCTACAGCCCCGCGCTTCTGCCCGACCCACAGGCTGAGCCACGCCGGGTGAAGGTCACGCGGACCAAGTCGTGCGGACCCTTCATCCCCCTCCGGCAGCAGGAGTCCGTGCTGCTCTCCACTTATGAGCCCAGCACCTCCACCCCCAACCTGCTGCCCCTTCAGGCGGAGCTGCCCCCTGTCGCCGGCGCTGCCTTCGGCTGCAGGCCCGTGCCCTTCTCGCTGCCCACTCCAGACGACCCCATGCGCAGCCTACACAAGGCGCTGGCCCTGGAGGGCCTCCGGGACTGGTACCTACGGAACGCCCTGGGTTACAGCACCACAGCCAAGGGGCATGACGGTCTCCCCCTGCGCCCCCCGCACCACCTGGTACCCCAGCCGCAGTCTGGCCCACTGGACCCGCTCTACTCCCACCGCCAGATGCCTCAGTCTGCCTCCTTTCACGGGCACCCTCTGCGGGGCAGGTAAGTCTTCCCACATGACCCTTTTGGTCCCCTTCAGCTCATGTGAGACTGGATACTGGCATCAGAGTAGGCTCCGTGCCGCTTTCACCCCATGTAAATCATGTGTAAATCACATGTAAATCACATGTAAATCACATGTAAATCACATGTTCTCTTTGCGTCAGGTCCGTGGAGCTCACTCTCTTCTCAGAGCCCTTCCTGTCCCAGAAGCCCACGCCAAAACAGGCCAGCTCGGATCCCGCTGCCCCCGGAACTCTGGTTTAACAGAACTCTAACTGTACAGTCAGTACAATGAGCTGTATGAACAGAGAGGAGTTGGGCTATCATGCCCTAGCAGATATGTATGCTGTTGAAAATATTATTGTATTACAGAGGTACATTTGCATATGATTTGGGCATTATAAAGTAACAAACTTCCGTTCATCTTTGGATATATATTTTTGCAGAACATATACACACACACATACATACATACATGTGTATATATATATGTACATGTTTATGTGTGTGTGTGTGTGTGTGTGTGTGTGTGTGTGTGTGTGTGTGTGTGTGTGTGTGTGTATATATATATGTACATGTTTGTGTGTGTGTGTGTGTGTGTGTGTGTGTGTGTGTATATATATATGTGCATATTTGTGTGTGTATGTATGTATGTATGTATGTACGTATTCAAAATTGCTATTTTGTAACTAATATGGTTCAGATTCAGTCATCTGAAAATATATCTACTTGCAATTAACTCATGCATTTAAATGTATTATACCAGATATGAATGCGTAGCATACCTGTTGGGTTATATATCTATATATGTAGCTATTAAAAGTGCAATATACCACTGAGAATATTTCACAAAGAACCTATGAGAGAACTTGTGGAGAGAATATCCTGCAAACAGGCTGATGCTTCAGACAAAGAGTTCTTGCTTTAATTTTTCAGAACTTGGGCTCTTCATGGGCAGATCGGTTCCTTCCCTGCTGAGGCAGCGTTGGGCTCGTTTTCTGCACACACCTTTTAGCCCGGGGCGCAGTAGCGGGTATTTTTCACCCTAATGCTTTCTTGCATTATGTATTGCTTTGTAAGAGAAGTAGTTTTAAATAGAATCCTCTATTAGCAGAAATCTACTTCCTTGGCTTAATCTATGGTAAAATACCGCTCAGTGCAGTCTTTGGTGAATGATACGCTTAAGACGCTACACACATAGGGTCTCAATTACTGTGCGTATGCTCTGCTGCTGGGACCTCACTTGATAATCCGAGAAAAGTGATCAATTACCTCAGAATTTGTGAGCAGAAGAGCTGGTTACTCACTGACAGTGTCAGACATATAAATCACATCCCAGTGTGGAGCTGGCTAAGGTTGCTGAATTAAAGAACAGTTCAGACATATCACTGAACTCTTTGGGCGCAGTCTTGAGTTGCTGCTTAGGGGTACTCACAGCCGGCTTATTGTATATTTGAGTTCTTTTTAGCTGATCTCTGTGTTTTAGCTCTATGTTATGTCATCGGTGTTGTTCCCTAAAATACAGGGCATACATTCCAGAGAGTTCTGTAACTGTGACTCGACACTGGCTGATTCATTAGTACTGTGCTTGGTAGACATCTGTGGCTAACTCCAGGAAAGTGCTAGCCTTGTTCCGCGGCTGGCTAGCTCGCTGCTAAAACCAGCACCAGGTCATCTACTCATCCGCAGATTTACCCGGGGCTAAACTCAAACCATTGCTCATGCAGCACACGGTCACTGCGGTACATGTCAAGCCCAGACTACAAACTCACTCCTGGTTAAGGGTGAGGGTAGTCCACAGGCTGACTGGGAAAGTAGAAGGTTCTGAAGGTCTCCCTCTCAGTCACCGAGTCTGCCTTAAGAAAGGCTCGGATGCAAAACAGTTCCATGAACATTGCATTATGCGTCGTATTGGAATGGCATAAGCAGGCCTTATGTCCGTTGGTCTGTACATTTGATAGCTAGTCAGTATGGTTGCTTTCTCTCAGCGGTTGATATACCTGACTTCTTTGTTTGTTTGTCGCCAGATCTTTTGATGTTGTTTCAGTTTCTCTTTCTTTCTGATAACCCATTCCCTTTGACATCATTGTGTGAAGTCAATGAGGCACCACTAGATAAACATCTTTTAGAAAGTGCTTAAATATATCAAACAAAACCAGATGTCTGTCTAGCTTGTATCAGGATTATGCTCACACATTGACTAGTTTAGTTTTGGCCTATTGTTCTATAAAGACTTTTAACACTATGAATTACTGCACTGGTTCCCACTGGTTCCCAGTCCGGGTCCTTGCAATCATGCACTGGAATGGCTTCTACCTAGGCTAACACACCTGATCCATTTTGATCACCAAACTGTGTCGGGTGTGTTGGAGCAGGAGAAAGTGTGCAAGTGGACACCGCAGGGTTGCCCTTGACAACCACTGCAGTACTGGCTCAAGGAAGGTGGCGTGAGTACAAACAATGATTATCAACACTTTCCTGTTTAAGTAGAACTTCGAGAAATCATTTATGTGTTGTCACTCTTCTGTGAGGTGCGTCCAGCTCATAGGACCTGATCCCTAATGACCAAACCGCTGTGCATTGGCAGTCTGTTGTTGTGTAGACTTCAGTTTCAGTGACTGTCTTTACCGTATGTAAATATATAATGAAATATATAACCCTAGCAAAAGGGTTTAGCAACTTGAATAAAACAAAATATATATTGTATATTTATGTATGGATCGGCTTTTTGTATACATATTTATTTGCATAAAACTTGACTGCAGTGTGTCCACACCAGCAGAAGGGATGCCTGAAGGCTATACTGAATACTGAGTGAATACTGACTGAATACTGACTGACTGAAGTTTGGTTTGGCGTCACCTGGGCACCAGGCCGACCGCTGTTTCACCTTTTTGATTAAGAACTTCTTTGCCTTTTCCCCCACATTATGCAATGGTTGTTATTGTTTCTCGATTTTATTAAATCAAACATAATCTATACATTATCTGTATGGGCATATATGAATTCATAATAAAGTTTATGATGCATTGATTTGTTTTTTCTCTTGAACTAGTCCAGTGAAAAGTCTTATTTCTGAGGGATGATGAGGCTAAATTAGACCTTTGCCTGGTGCCCTCTGGCAGGACGTACTTGGAACAGTGTGCCAGTTCAACATAATATGGCATGTGGTACTTCTGTACTCACATCCTTAGAACAGACAGGGCAGTTTCTTAACCTGGCACACTTGTGACTAGTGTCACATTTTCACTCTCAGAGTGAGAGAGAAACAGATTATAGCATAGGAGAAAACTAACCATCTATCACTGACATGCTAATACGTCTTTGTAAATTTATTTTCTCCTGATGGGACATTATGTTGTTTTCATATATAACATGTATGTATTATCCTCCCTATACAGCCGTGGCCAAAAGTTTTGAGACTGACACAAATGTTGGTTTACTGCCTCAGTTTTTTAAAATCCTTTGGTCAGATGTTTATATGGTATAGTGAAGTACAATGATAAGCATTTCATAAGTTTTTAAACTTTTTATTGACAAATACATCCATTTTAAACAACGACCATATTTACAGTGGTGACCCTTCTTTTTAAGACTTCTGCAATTCACCTTGGCATGCTGGATATCAGCTTCTGGGCAAACTCTTGACTGATGACAGCCCATTCTTGCCTAATCAGTCCTTGGAGTTGATCACAGTTTCTGTGTTTTTGTTTGTCCACCCTCTTTTTTGAGGTTTGACCACAGGTTCTCAATGGGATTGAGATCCAGGGAGTTTCCTAGCCATGGACCCAACACTTCAATGTTTTGGTCACGGAGCTGCTTGGTTATCACTTTTGCATTGTGACATGGCGCTCTATCATGCTGGAAAAAGCATTGTTCATCACCAAGTTGCTCTTGGAGGATGTTTTGATGCCATTTCATATTCCTGGCAGTGTTCTTGGGCAAAAAAGTTTGCTCAAACACACTCCCTTGGATGAGAAGCAACCCCACACATTAATCGTCTCAGGCTGCCTCACTGTTGGCATGACACAGGACTCATGGTAGCATTCACCTTTTCTCCAGACAATCATTTGTCCAGATGTCCCAAACAGTCTGAAGGGGGCTTCATCAGAGAAAATAACTTCACCCCAGGCCTCTGCAGTCCAATCCCTATACTTCCTGCAGAATGTCAGTCTGTCCTTGATGTTTTTCTTGGAGAGAAGTAGCTTCTTTGCTGCCCTTTTTGACACCAAGCCAGCCTCCAAAAGCTTTTGACTCACTGTGCATACAGATGCACTCCTTGTAGTTCTTGATGATTTGATAAATAGTTGGTTCAATAAATGGTTGATCAGTTGCCTTGTCCTCATTAACACGTTCTCCTGAGCTAACAAGAAGATCACTGAAATGATGTTAGCAGGCTATTTTGAGGCAGAGCTAAAATGCAGTTGCTGGAATGGAGTAATTTTTGTGTTGTGAAGTTAATTTTAATTGCAAGGAATGACTTGGCAATTAATTGCGATTCATCTGATTACTCTTCACATTTTAGAGTTAATGCAGATTGTCACCATAAAAACTGAAGCAGCAAACTATGAAAACCAAAATTTGAGCTTGTCTCAAAACTTTTGGCCACAACTGTAGTCAAGTTGCCTGCATCAGATTTAAAAGCCTGATGCTTGCGTATAAAGAAAAAAATGGACCAGCCTTAAGCTACCTGAAAGCTGTGGACCAGTCCTGTCTTGATCTCAGATCCCAAGAGCCACAAGTACAGTCCACCTTGACCCACTCAGAACCTCTCCAGCCAGCAACTGAGTCCCCCATTTCCAGGAGTGAACCTCCGCGCACTGCATTTGACGAAAAAACCTTCATACACTGCCTTCCAGGAGTGAACCTTTGCGCCGCATTCCACGAGTGAACCTCCATGCACCGCCTTCCAGGAGCGAACCTCCACGCACTGCCTTCCAGGAGAGGACCTCCACATACTGCTTTCCAAGTGTGAACCTCCACACACCACATTCTAGGAGAGAACCTCCACGCACTGCCTTCCAGGAGTGAAGCTCCAAGCACTGCCTACCAAGAGTGAACCTCCACACACTGCCTTCCAAGAGTGAACCTCCATGCACTGCCTTCCAGGATTGAACCTCCCCCTGCTGCCTGAACAGCCGAGACCTGCTTCCTCCAATCACAAACACAGCCCAAAGACCCAATAAGACTCTGTAAACATGTAATTGAGTGCTAAACTCTAATATGTCTACATATAAAAAACAGACAAACACAAACCTCACTTGTACCTGTACTGACTCCTGTCTGTGATAGGCTTAAGTGTGATGGTATCCTTTGACTCTTGCATAAGGGTTAGTCCTCTAAAGAAATCTGAAGCTCTTCTCTGGATAAGTGTGTTTACCAAATCCTATAAATGTAGATGGAATGAGAAAACACGTTTTTATCTGTTCCATCATGTCTGGCCCTCTTGATCTCACCACGTTTAACATTTATTGTGTAGCGCACGTGCCTGGACACATGTCCTCATCTCATATCTACACCAAATCTGTATTTAAATACTGGACAGTGCATATTTTTATAGGCCTACACTGCCGTCTTTTCTTCTGCCAAGTCACTATTGATGCTGGCGTTATTTGGGCTCGGTTCACATTTCAGGCATTGATATGTGGTTAAAAATAGACCGTCCCTTGTGCATTGACGAGGTGCCCTGCATGAATATATGAATGCAATAAGCAGACTACATCAGCTTTTGAGCTACTCGTCCTGTGATGCCGACTGATGTATGCTCGCATTATGTCAATTTAACATTACGATCCCTTCAATTCCAACTAGCAAGAAACCACTCAGTCATAATTGAATGAGCTAAATTAATTGTCATAACATCAGCAACACTGCTGTATATCCCACGGTCTAGCACTACAATGAACATTTATCAGAACCCAGAGTGATATGTTTCTATATAAAAATAAATTGTCGTCAAAGGATTCGTGACTCTGCAGCAGTTTTGGTACAGGGTTCTCGTGACGCCCCAGTGTGATGCTGCAGTGTTACACCGGAGTGGTGTGTTGATCAGAGTCCAGCCAGCGCACTGACCACACCAGAGAGTGTTTGACCGTTGGCCTGTCCCTACCCCCCGCCAGCGGAATCTTATCCCATTTACAGTTGACCCTCTCCTTGAGCTGCTGGATGCTTCATTCCATACCAGTACTGCAGAGGTAGATTCTCTCTCTCTCTCTCTCTCTCTCTCTCTGTTGCTCACTCGCTCACTGGCTCTCACACAAACATGTTTTTCTCTCCTTAGCTCACAGTGGATATTATTTGTGATGTGACAATACGCCACACCCATTTATTATGAAGACGTAATCCTCATGTCTCCCAAAGCTGCCTCATTGATTTGCTGGCCTCAGCATATCCTGTCTTTAATTCTCAGGTGGCAAATTGTATCAGTGGATATCCAATACCTGCAGCCTAGACCTTTAGTGATTCGGAATCTTGACTGCAGCCATTTCTTAACAGCTCTTGTATAAAAAGAAGTGTTTTGTGGATTGAAAGCTGCTGAAGAGCACACCCTACTGGCAAAAAGCACAAACTGCATGAGACACATAACCCTTAGTGTGGCTATCAGCATGTTGGAAGATAATTATGGTAGTTATGGTTCTTGCTGCTGCTCTGTTTCATCAGCTCCAATCATCATTTATCACCTGGACTGATGGCAGGGCCATAACCAGGGTCAAAGCTGTAGTGAGGTTCATACTGTAGAAATGTGAATTACTTCACACATAGTAATAAACCACACTGCTGGATATGCTTGGGTCTGGTACTTGTCTGGTACTGGATATGCTTGGGTCTGGTACTGGTCTGGTACTGGATATGCTTGGGTCTGGTACTGGTCTGGTACTGGATGTGTGCTGTTCCTGTACTGGATATGTGTTGGTCTGGTACTGGTCTGATACTGGAAGTGTGCTGGTCCTGTACTGGATATGCTTGGGTCTGGTATTGGTCTGGTACTGGATATGCTTGGCTCTGGTACTGGTCTGGTACTAGATGTGTGCTGGTCCTGTGCTGGATATGCTTGGGTCTAGTCCTGTACTGGATATGTGTTGGTCTGGTACTGGTCCTGTACTGGATATGTGTTGGTCTGGTACTGGATATGCTTGGGTCTGGTACTGTTCTGGTACTGGATGTGTGCTGGTCCTGTACTGGATATGCTTGGGTCTGGTACTGGTCTGGTACTGGATGTATGCTGGTCCTGTACAGGTCCTGTACTGGATATGTGTTGGTCTGGTACTGGATATGCTTGGTTCTGGTACTGGTCTGGTACTGGATGTGTGCTGTTCCTGTACTGGATATGTGTTGGTCTGGTACTGGTCTGATACTGGAAGTGTGCTGGTCCTGTACTGGATATGCTTGGGTCTGGTATTGGTCTGGTACTGGATATGCTTGGCTCTGGTACTGGTCTGGTACTGGATGTGTGCTGGTCCTGTGCTGGATATGCTTGGGTCTAGTCCTGTACTGGATATGTGTTGGTCTGGTACTGGTCCTGTACTGGATATGTGTTGGTCTGGTACTGGATATGCTTGGGTCTGGTACTGTTCTGGTACTGGATGTGTGCTGGTCCTGTACTGGATATGCTTGGGTCTGGTACTGGTCTGGTACTGGATGTGTGCTGGTCCTGTACAGGTCCTGTACTGGATATGTGTTGGTCTGGTACTGGATATGCTTGGTTCTGGTACTGTTCTGGTACTGGATGTATGCTGGTCCTGTACTGGATATGCTTGGGTCTGGTACTGGTCTGGTACTGGATGTGTGCTGGTCCTGTACTGGATATGCTTGGGTCTGGTACTCGTCTGGTACTGGATGTGTGCTGGTCCTGTACTGGATATGTGTTGTTCCTATACTGGATATGTGTTGGTCTGGTACTGGTCAGGTACTGAATATGTGCTGGTCTGGTACTGGACTGGTACTGGATGTTTGCTGATCTGGTACTCTCCACTCACCTTTATATTGGTGCCTTATTTTCACCTTAATGTCTATAATGTGCATTCAGTTCTTCAAACCCGTCTTACTCCAGCAACTTTTAAACGCTGAGCGTGAAGTTTGTAGGGGTACCACACATTTTGCCCTCGCTCTAATCATCCATAAACTGTTGTTATTTTGACATAAATGGCTTTGGCCTAAGTTAGAGTTTTATTTATATTTATTTAGATTCATTCATTAAATCATGAAAATATACACTGAAATGTACACTTAAAATCCACAGCTTCACATTAGTTTTGTTGTTCAAGTTCTTATTTTATCCTTACTAATTTATACCTGTGCTATTAGCACTTCTGTGACTCTGTGTCTCTTTCTCTGCAAATTTTTTGTGCAGTTGTCTCAGAAAACTTAAAAACAATCATTTTTAAAATTCAAGGTGTTCTGAAAACCTTCTCGTTAGTAAGAGTAGCAACACCAACCACACATTACGTATGCTAATGCGAGCTGACAACTCTTACTGTTCAAGATGCGACTTATTGGGCTGTTTTGAGACTGGCTCTACTTGAGCAGCTAAGTGAACACTGCCAGCTGCTCTGAGATCAGTGGTACTTGAGCAGCTAAGTGTAACAGACAAATTCATGAACACTGCTAGCTGCTCTGAGGTCAGTGGAGAACGAGTCTTGTGTCTGTTCCATCCATTGAGGGAGTAACTAATGCAGAGGCATTCTGGGTCTAAAACTGACCTGGGCTCAGTTTTGTAGCTTTTAAAGTGACCTGAATCATTTTTGATGACTAAAGTGGGTCGATGTTGTACGTATGTTGTACGTCTACTTCCCTCCCAGTACTCACACCTGGATCGACACACAGTATGGCCTGCCCAACAAACTCCCATGTCTGACCTGCCCTGATGCTGTTATTGGTCACATGACTTTATGGTGCTGGTATGTGAGTCACTCTCACACAGGTGAGTCCATTGCACACACAACACCCTCACTCATTTTTTTTTGTCTTTGTGGGCAAAGTCTCTCCCAGGGCAATTAAAATGCTTTGGTGAACATTTATGTTATTATTTATAAGAAGATTAGATTATCTGTACACAAAGGTTTTGTACTCAGGTGTATAACCAGAGGGCGTTCCCGTGGAAAGTTCTCTGACCCCTCAACTAAGATGCATCACATCACTCACAGCACATCCCTCTCCTCGTGTACCTCTGCAATGCTTCTATTATATCAGCTGCCTTGTACTGGTTTCCATGTTGAGTTCTAATGCACTGATATTTTACATTGTCCAGTATTTATTACTGTATTTCCAATAACCACTTTGCTAACAGTGCTCAGGTTATTAGTAGCTGCATGCGCAAATCCAGTTATGTAATAATCAGTACTTCTTTATTTATATCCAAGGTTGTGTTTACTTAATGCAACAGGTAGCTCTTTTATGAACATAGTCTCGTTTGTGTGCAGATGTAAGCTGTTTCCCAACATGCACTCCAGCCAGCAGGTGGAGCCAGAGAATCTGAATTTCCACCAGCAGGGGGAGCCACAGGAGCCCTGGTCAGCAAACGCCTCAGACTTGCACCTGCACAAATGAAGCAGGTGCGTCAGGGTGGGGGAAAGGCCCTGAGGACATTCACATGCTCAACAATCAGATCATCATTTCAGAAGAAAATGCTTTAAGGCACTCAATACCAAAACCAACAGGCACCTGAACCGTTTCTTACCCTGGTCCCACCCCTACTCTACCATCCTCCCTTCAGAAGATCACAGTCCAGGGGGAAAACACCGGACTGTAATCACTACTGAACTGTCATCACCACTGAAGCATGTCACACAGTCTGCACTACTGAACTGACGTCACTACTGAAGCATGTCACAGTCTGCACTACGGAAATGACATCACTACTGAAGCATGTCATATAGTCTGAGTGTAATCATTACTGAAGCACCTAACACAGTCTGCACTACTGAACTGTAATTAATGCTAAAGTGTTACACACAGTGTGCACTAGTAAAGTGTAATCATTTATGAAGTACCTCACACAGTCTGCACTAGTGAACTAGTTTACACAACCACACCTTACATATCACATTTTTTAATTCTATATGTCTATACTGTAAATCTCTATAGTGTAAATCTATACACTGTAAATTGTGTCTCATGTACCTGCCCCTGTATATGTATCTCTAATGTTATTATGGTCATACTGTAGCTCATGTTGCGCTTTATGTATTTGTTCTGTAGTTGTCAGTGATGTCAGTGATGTGTTCAGGGTGCTGTGCAGTTTTAGTAAGACGGTTTCCATCTTACCAAAGCAAATTCATGTAACTGACAAATACTGGTGAGTAAAAGTAGTTCTGATTCTGATTCACAGCACTTAAGGTTTAACAAATGCAAGGAAAGTAATGACATAACAACTGTGTGCGATGGAATATCTCACTCTTGGTGAGAGTCAAGATGACCCGCACTGTCTGGCAGGGTCACAGCAAACACCACCAGAATCTCCACCAGAGTCACAGCAAACACCACCAGAATCTCCACAGGAGTAACAGCAAACACCACCAGATCTCCACCAGAGTCACAAAAAACCCCCAGCAAACACCACCAGATTCTCCAGCAGGGTCACTACACTGGGTGATGGCCTAAAGGTCCGTTACATTAGTGAGCTACACTGGGTGGTGGTGTAAAGGTCCTTTACATTAGTGAGCTACACTCAATGGTGGTGTAAAGGTCCTTTACATTAGTGAGCTACACTGGGCGGTGGTGTAAAGGTCCTTTACATTAGTGAGCTACACTGGGTGGTGGTGTAAAGGTCCTTTACATTAGTGAGCTACACTGGGCAGTGGTGTAAAGGTCCTTTACATTAGTGAGCTACACTGGATGATGGTGTAAAGGTCCTTTACATTAGAGAGCTACACTGGGTGGTGGTGTAAAGGTCCTTTACATTAGTGAGCTACACTGGATAAGTTCTCACATATTGTTTTAATAACTGGATTCATATTAAGTTTGAATAACTCTAACAACTGGGGGGAGAATTTAGTACCCAGATATGTAATGAGATCAGACAACTAGCAGAACAAATTTTTAACCAATGAACTAGCAAAATCAGACAACTAGCAGAACAAATTTTTAGCCAATGATGCAGGTGCACTTTTAGTGGATTTTTTATCTGTATTTCAATCCACTAAAGCTTTTCACTTGATCTACTATAACATTTAAGACAGACCTCCTGTCTCACAGAAGTTTCCGCTGATTTAGCTGCTACTTACCCATCCTGGTCCTGGGGTACCTTTGCTCTGTACTCTTTAGTGATGTTTTTGCTGCCAACAAATCTATATTAATTCCTCAGATAGTAACCAAATGCTTCTTAGATGCAGAGCACAGAAATCATTCAAATTTGCAGTGAAGAGATACATCTGCGCCAGATTTTGGATCAATGGACTGGGCTCGAACTGCAAATATACTGTATATGCAAAATTCAAATGCAGGGTTGGTCTCTTTTGTAATCAAATCTGAACACTATGAAATTTGTTTCACATTTGTTTAATTTGACAGGTTTTAAAGGGATAATGGACATCACCAGACAAAAAGGAACAAAAAACTATATAAAAGGAACAAAACCAAAAACAAAGGAAGACTTTAACACACTTGCCCAAACAAGCACTAAATCACACAAAAATAGATCAAACAATGACACAGCTGTGCATAAACATATTGGCCATTTTTTACTTCATTTTTATCAACAGTAATCTGATTGTTAACTGATTGTTAACATATTGTTCAAGTCTTCAACCGTTTTACTCCCAACATACGAATGGGTACAAACGTGGCTGTGTGTGCTCGTGCATAGCAGGTATGGCCTGCTGGTACACAGCAGATCCTCATCCTGTCCATATGGCAACAGATGCCAGGCATGGCCATCCATGGCAGCAGACAGCCTGTGGTCACTCACTACCCTGTGGGCTCGCTGCTGTCCAATGCCTCAGACAAGTCCAGCGCCAGCTGGAGGTTAGCATATCTCTCTCTCTCTCTCTCTCTCTCTCTCTCTCTCTCTCTCTCTCTCTCTCTCTCTCTCTCTCACACACACACACACCTGGTCTCTTTAATTGAAAAACCTGGTACATCTTCAAACCCTGGACTCCTCTTCTTAACACTGTCAGCCATTAATGGCATAGGTGTTCTATTATTTATACTGCCTGGCATGTCTGACTGTCGTTCTTCTGCTGTGCGCTAATGAGTTCAAGTCTAGTCTTGTACCTGCAATGGCAGCGTTTGTGAATAATGTTGCTGTCCTCCACCAGGGGGTGCCATAGCAACCAGTGTGATGTCAGGATTCTGCCCATGGATGCCACATGACCTCCCAGCCCCTGAATATTGGCACAGCCCGTAGCCGGACCCAGCAGGGTGGTGACAAGAGGTCAAAAGGTCGCCACACAAAGAGATGAGCTAGGTACTCCCTGCCTCTTATTGCACTTTTTATTGGTTAGCATTAAGGCTAAAACAGCACACTAATTAAAGGGAAGGGAACCCTAGAACTGGAACTGAGACCTACTGGTCTAGTCTGTGGGTCTGCACAGTGGGTACAGCTACTAGCTAGCTAGCTAGCTACTGACTTTGCATTGGCTAGCTAGCTAGCTACTGTAGCCGGTAGCTAGTTAGCTAGCTAGCTATCTGCTGCTGAAAACTGTCAAGTTGTATTTATAGCTTTCCTTTTAGTTCTCTCAGCTTACTTATTTGGTTTTTTATTTTATTTATTTATTTATTTTTATTTTTTTAGGGAAGTTCAATAATTTCTTAGAAATCTTGGAACATTTTGCCAGTTGGCATCTAGGAAAGCCTTTCTGCCCACAGACAATAAACACAAGCCAGAATTCCTCAAACAGGAATGAATCTACTAATTTACAACACGGTTTAGTAACATTTCAGGCACATGAGTGAGGACCTAAGTCCTGCCCACCAGGTGCCCTCGCCACGACCTGCTGTTCCACCTGCTGCTCCACTGTGTCTCAGTCTTTTTAAATCCATTATGAAATCCTTCCTCTGCTGTTTCTCTGCTGTTGTTCATCTTGTGGTTGAAGCCTTCCTCCCCTTCCTTAGCCCAGCCTCCCAGCTGCGGCGTGAGCCAGTGGGCGAAGGTCATCACCTGCATGACCGTGCGTGAATTGGACTTGTCCATGTGCAGCCCGCTCAGCCCCAAGCACCTGCCAAACTTCGTGGAGAGCGCCATTGACCTGCCCAAGTCGCTGGCCATGGTCATGCCTTCAGTGAAGGCCTCGCCCTGGGAGGGTGTCATTCCTAAATCCCCAAACAGCTGTTAAACATTCAAATATAAAATAAAGATGAACCCATTACCACCACATTCCAAGAGAAGACTTTTCGTGACCTTATGCTAAAGAAGATGTTTTTCTATATGGTCCTGAGCCTGGTGGAGAGGTCATATATCTCACCCTGAGGTCTACCAAAGCTGCCTATCAAACTTGACCTATAGTGGACCAGAAGAGGATTCATTTATTCATTCATTTTATTACTGAATTCCCTGTTTGGGCAGTTCATTTGCAATGTAGTTGAAAAACAGCACATGACACAGCATGAAAAAAGAGGATCTCTTAGCACTACAGCAAAAAAACCAACAACAACAACATTAACAAAAAAACAAAACTAGAAAGATGCCCAGGGCATCTTGTTCTGCAAAAACCACAAATCCTTTATCTATTGAGTTATCTGATAAGTGACTGGATGAATAAATATTTGTACCTTTTTGTCTTCTTTAAGGACATTCTTCAGACAGTGTCAAATGGGAGAGGAGGAAAATTCAAGTGTAGCTTGTAGTATCTTCAAAAGTATAAAGAATGGCACAGGCGCAGGCAGCTAACACCCCAATCTTTTTACTGAACTGCCTTAAGTCACATGAACAGCCTTTTACAGAACTGTCTTAAGTCACATGAACAGCCTTTTACTGAACTGCCTTAAGTCACATGAACAGCCTTTTACTGAACTGTCTTAAGTCACAAACCAGCAGGCTTGACCTATGTTTTTAACTCCTTGCTGATGTCAGTACAGGCAATGCCACATAATTTTCCATAATAATAAATTATAATACAAAACCCAAATGTTTTTTCTTCTTTATTTTCTTATCCAGGGATAACAAGATTATGACAGATTTCATGTACAACGATATGATGGGTTTTGTGCAGTAGTCTCCTTGTCGCTATGTTTAACGGCATGCTGACCTTCTCTGATAGGATCTGGAGATTTACAATACAAATGTCACTTGAATGACCTTGCACAGCAACAGTTAACATGTACAGAAAATGCCGCTGGATGAAAATCACACACTGAGGGCTCGGAAGCAGAGGGATGGATGTGACATTTGACAAAGTGCTTTACAGCCATACTTTGTGCTGTCTGTTTATTAACATTCATCTTTAACATTTAAACCTTCTTTAAATGATTTTTGAAAATTATTTACACTTTTACACTCAATAATTTACACACATACACTAACACATTACCTCAACCTCCTTCACAATGAATTTCACTTTGGACTCCTGATTACTCATTAACATGCGAAGACTTGTAGAACTACACATATGAATAAGGGCTGCTTCCATTTGTACACACTATGTGGGTCTTTTTTTTTGTCTTAGCTGATACCAGGAGGACTTTTGTACATCTTCTTCGGTTCTATAACTGCATGGGACCCTTGAATATTTTTAAAATCTCTTGTACAGGTTAGCTAGTTAGCTATCTGTGTTTCAAGAATGGGTAGAGAGTCTGTCCTGAGCAAATCTCACCTGCCCCAACTACTGTTTCCCTTGCTACAATATAAGGTATTTTGCTGTTATTTCCTCAGTGGTTAAGGTACTTGACTTGTAATCAGAAGGCTGCCAGTTCAAGTCCCACCACTGCCAAGTTGCCACTGTTGGGCCCCTGAGCAAGACCCTTAACCCTCAATTGCTCAAGTTGTACTCAGTCATAATTATAAATTGCTTTGGATAAAAGCATCAGCTAAATCCCATAAATGTAAATGTAAATAGAGATACTCAGAAAGAAACATCATCCAAAAGAGCAAATGCCCTCTTCACCAATGAACCATCCAATGTGCACTTTCAGTTACAGTTCAACAAAACCCTGACGTTGGATCCATTCAGAGCTGAAACAGAACATCACTGGAAGCATATAAGAGAGCAGATCATCAGATAACATCAGTGCTCAGTGGATAGGAGCAGCGCACTACAATCTTTCATAGTAGGAAAAAGTCAACAGAACAACAGCAGATGTACAAGAGCAGGTTGAAACATGAAGATAATATTACCTATCACAAAAAGGTTCCTGTTCTCTGCCTTGATACTTTCCAAGAGACCCACTATGCTCATTCCTGTGGTGTTTCAGTTATAGGAAGAAGATGTAAATATGCTCTAGGGACTAATTTGCATGTTAATTGGCACTTTTTACAAAATTCCTCCTCATCAGTATACATATTGTGAAACATCAACCTATACAATATAGCATTTTATGATTTGCACATGATATGGACTTCCCTAACTTCATGACTATTACCCTTATAGGAGCTGGAACCACTAGCAGATCAAGTTTACATGTACATCGAACTAAAATTCCATTCTTCAAGATATAAACCTTACTTATCCCTGGCCCCTTCAGCATTACACCATCAACTTCCGACACCTTAAACCATGGCTTCAAAGGATTCTGACCATGTACTGTGGAAATATCTGATGGTATGGGATGATCTACCAAGGTCAAAGCTGTGTTAGGGACTGGTATACCGTTACTGACATCAATAACTTTTCCCTGTATATCTGAGCTTTTGGTTTGGAGGGCTTAGTGAAGTATGCCTGCCTCAGTGTCTTTAAAGCTCCTATAGAGCTATTTTAGCATTCTGTGCTCATTACCATAAACTGTTCAGTTTTAGGGATTAGGTTTACAATAACTTGAAACTACAGGACATGGCAAATGGATTTGGCATGTAAACTTTGGCAGTGGTGTAACATTTTCATTCTCATGTGGAAATGATGAGGCTGCACATGGGGCAAAGTGTACTTCTCCTGGCATGCGCCATTTGTGTCCAGTTGTCACAACTCCAGAGCAGAATCTCTTCGTACTCTTGAACTGGTGTATAGTTGGCTGGTGCATATTTTTCCGGAATAGCACGGTCCACACCTTTGACCTCGGCTAAGAGTCCAAGCCAGAAACAGAGGAGCTAACCCTTGTAATTACATAGGCTGGAACACACAACATTACTGTAGTCTGAATGTGTGACTGTCTACAGTAAGGTATATCTTAAATGTCTTTTTTTTTTTAGTTCACATGGGCTGGACCTTTTGTTTTTAACTGAGACATTGGCTACAGCTGGTGAAGCTGCTGGTTGACGCCACCCCTGCGGGTTTCTTTAGTGTACCACAGAATGCGGGTAGAGGTGGAGGAGTTGCAGTAATTTTAAAACAAATGATAAATGTTGAGATGTTTAAAAGTTTTGAAGCACTGTTTTTTAAGGCTCACTCCGTTTTTCTTTTACTCTGCAACAATATGCAGATCTCCTAAACCACACAGCTTTTATAACTGAATATTTTGAATTCCTTGCCTTGATTTGTAACGGCCCGAGTGCTGCAGGACAAGGAGCAGGACGTACAGACTCCATCGACGAAGATGGACATTTATTAACATACGAAGAAGACAACGGCACTCGCACATAACATAAGCAGTGAGCATGAATACGAATACGCTTAACGTTAAAGATGTGACCAATAACCGACCCTGATGCACACACCCACGGGGATTTAAATACATACAGACAAACATCACATTAAACCATGTGCAGATGTATGCAGACAAGGAGGGTATGAATGAGACAAAGTGAATCCCCACTGCATGCGGCGGGCTGGATAACGTGACGAGTGGGACTGGGAGCAGTCTGTGACATGATTATACATATGTCTGATAGAAGGTTACTTATGTTACTAATATTCATGTCTGCTTCCCACCTAAATATGATTATACTGATTTTAAATATAATCTTAAGATCATTAAGGTTAATGTTTTTATTCAGCTTTTGGACACTTAATTTTATTCAACATATTTATGAGCCCACCCATGAATTGAAAATCATTAGTGGAAAGTCATATAAATAATTTGGTTTTGATATTGACAAATTAGACACTGAAGAGGCTAGTTTCTCTGGTCATAGGCTGATACTATTTAGCTCAACATTTACTGGGCATTTCCCCGCTCCTGTAGTGTTGATGATTTAGTTACTTCATTTTATGATAACCGTTGAACTGTCCTTGATACTGTTGCTCCCATACGATTAAAACACTTCAAACTTCAGCCCTGGTTAAATACAGCCACTAAGGAAATTAGAAGGGTGGTGTGGAAATGGAATAGACAGACTACAAGTGAACATGAACCTTGATATGTTCAAAAGTTGCTTAGTGGATTATCAGTTAGTGGTTAAATCGGCTAGGGAAACATTTTTAATCATTATTGTGAAACATTACAATACATCTAAAGTTTTGTTTAGCAAAATAAATACTTAAACCCTCAACTGGGGTCACCCCTCTTTTTTATTGGAAAGACTGAGACTATTAGTTCTAGTATTATTACATTAGGTCTAGACTTTTCACTTTCTCTTCCATGTATTAGTCTGTTTATTAGTCTGTTTCTATGTCAGAACTCACAGATTTAGCCCTGAACACAAAGCCCACCACCACCCCACTAGATTTCCCCTTTTTAGTCATGTGGTATGGTCCACCGCTTGCAGGGGGATCCACATACACTGTTTGTTTTGTAAGCACGCCCCCCTCGGGATTGCACACATGTGCACAGCGTTTAATATTAATGTCTTGTCTATTTAAACCCCTGTCCGTGTGTGCTCCCATTGTTGGTCATTATTTGTTAGCGTATGTTTCTATCCAGGTTTGTGTTTGTCTAGCCCATGTTAATCGTTAATGTTGTGTGTTTATGTTTACCATTAATGTTACATGTGAGTTCCACCAATGTTCTGTGTGTTTAATGTCATTAAATGTTGCACAAAGTCAAGGGAGTATGTGCGTCCTGTTTAATGTCCTGCAGCACTCGGGCAGTGTTGCAAGAACATCATACTTCCCTGTTTTAGCTATCATACTTCCCTTAATAACTGGTATGGTTTTTTACACATGTTTTTAAACATAATGACACTTCTGCTTGGAAAGCAGAACCTACTACTACTGTGGTCAATAATTATTGATCAATTTCCAAATTTCCATTTTTAGCTAAATTACTGGAAAATGTTATGTACTGTCAACTTTGAAATTTTTTAAGTGGTAATAGCATTTTGATATTTAGCAGTCTGGTTTTAAGGCCAAGCACAGCACTGAATCTGCCCTCCTTAAAGTGACAAATTACATTTCTCTTTTGGTTGACTCATGAAATTGTGCCATCCTTGTGTTATAGAATCTAAACTCTGCTTTTGATATGAACATAACATACTTAGTCATTGCTTAGAAGAATTTGTGCGGTTATAGAAAGTGGCCCTGAGATGGTTTAGTTCTTATCTCAAACATAATTTTTTAGGGGAATATTTGAATATTTGAAACTATTTTTCCTCTGCCATGTAATTTGTGGTGTTCCACAAGGGTCCATACTAAGGCCCATCCTATTTTCACTATACATGTTACAAAATTAGGAAGCACAATATCAGCTTTCTTTGTTAGGCTGATGATATATAGCTGTACTGTTCCATAAGACCCAATGATAACAGCTTTTTAATATCACTCTTGAAGACAATAAGTGGATTGCTGTCAATTTCCCCCAGCTGAGTGAGGGCAAGTCAGGGGTCATTATTTTTAGCACTCTTCATCTTATTTACAACATTCCCAATAACCTTGGTCATTTGTCCATGTGTGTTAACTCCTCTGTGAGAAATCATGGTGTTGTCTTTGACTTAGACCTCAGATTTTATACATTGGGATTAACCAGTCTCTATTGCAACGTTTGCATTTATCCCAGAATGCCTTAGCCAGGTTACTGACTTGCACCAAGAAAAGAAATATTACACCAGCCCTTGCTTCTCTTCATTAGCTAACCAGTGCAATACACAATGCAGTTTAAAGTGACTTTATTTGTTTTCAAAGTCTACCCCCTCTTATATTGTTAGTCTACTCACACCTTCAACGTCACAATGATCTCTGAGGCCATCCATGAAACGTAAAGGTGGTTGTGCATTTGTGGTTTATGCTTTGAGACTATCAAACAGTTTGCTGTTCCACCAAGCCCATTCTGAATTGATTTGTATATCGTGGTTTAAAAATCTGTTTATATAAACTTGAATTTGAATAGTAAGACTGTGGTAATAGTATGTGTTTTAGTGCCTGTGTTTTATTTTGTTACTCATCAGTATATTTGTGTTCTATCTCTTTTACTCATCTTATCAATTTATCTGTGATCTATTTCTTGTTTTCACATTATCTTTCTTATGTGTTTTAGTTGAGTTGTTTACCTGTTTATGTATTTGTCTTGCTTTTTCTCATGCTGATTCTATGTACAGCACAACACAAGTTGCTTAAAGAGTGCTTTCTAAATATATTGTACTTACATATACCTGCACTGAAACAGCTATAATTTTAGGATCTGGCCAGATTATTTACAAATCTATTGCCTCGAGGTATTCTGGATGTTATTGTGCATACTTCTACAGTGGAAGTATGTTCTCCTATTGGCATGACCAAGCACCTCATTATCTTCTACAGACTTACAGCTGGAGTACTGGCCAAGGCTGAAACAGTACACCTACAGCATTTAGCTGATGCTTTTATCCTAAGAGACTTACAATTATGAACTTGAGCAATTGAGGGTTAAGGGTCTTGCTCAGGGACCCAACAGTGGCAACTTGGCCAGCAACCTTCTGATTACAAGTCAGGTACCTCAACCACTGAGCTACCACTGCCCACAGTAGAGTCCCCGACTTCTCCTGGCAGAGATTATTCCTCTACTGTATTGGGGTTTTGGTCCTTGATCCACAACTGCAGTTTTATATTCATTGTCTCCAGGATAATCACCTCAAATATCTCCTTTATGGACTCTTGCTGGCATCTTATCCATTTAGAGAATAACTACTTCAGGCAGACATACAGTGCAAATAGTGTCTCCCAAGAAAGGATAGACCTCCACTGCATGAAACCTTTGGTGGTAAGAATACTCAGTAATTTTGTATTTGTCCAAAATGGTAGCCTTGACTCACTCAAAGTCCTTGGCATATATGCTATCATGACCGCATATTCGCTTTAGGCTTTTCATATTAGGAAGGGTACTTGCTAATTTGCCCAGAACTCCTTGTATCAGTGGCTGGCCTATCATAAATTGCTGAAAGATTAATGCTGGCTATAATAAAAAGGTGTCAGCTTGCTGTGTATGGGGCTGCATATCTTATGCCAACCACAGTCCCACACTGAAAGCACCTAAAAGTGTGTAGTGAAGATAGAACACAATGAATCTTTCTGATGAAACTTTGACCTGGTCAGGGTAGGCCTTCTCTCACCCCTAATCCATGGACAGGCCCCAAACAGTCTTACATGATCAAGCGCCAGAGAGTCGTAAGAACATTTCCCTTTTTACATTACCAGTTGGTGTCAATAGTAAATTTATTGTCTGTACATCAAATTAGGTCAGTTAACTGACCTCTCATCTGTGATATGGCCTCAATTAACACACAATGGAAGTGCATTTAATATCACATTAAATTATGTCTGTAAGGAGACTGATATCGCTAGTAAATTACGTTTGTTCCACTCACTGGAAAATTTGTTTAAGAAAGGAACAGGCTGTTAGCTGTTGAATGTGTGCAGACATCAGTCGACGCTCATTCATGCTGTGAAATGAATGTCCGTCCCAATCAACAGGTAGTCCTGAAAAAACAGTGTGTCTTTATAGCAGAGGCTCACAGATACACAAAGCAGCCTCCAACACTTCATGCATCCAGGCATGTTTATATGATGGATTTAATTGTACCTTCATAATGACCAGTTGAGTGTTCACCAGATTCAGCTCTCCGATGGCTGGCAGAGGAAAACCTTGCTGTAGGAGATCTACCACAAAAGAGAATTTAAAATCACTTACCAGCAACATCAAACACGTTACATCAGATCCTGTACTCACCATTAACCTCGGCTATCACAGCAGCTTTCAAGACCATCTGAAAGATGCTGTCAAGTGATTTCACCTGTTGAAAAAACATGTTGAGCACTTATTGTAGGGTATTGTTTATTACACTGATGTTGTCTAACAAACTCTAGTACTTGAATATTGCACCTACCATTCTCTAAGATAGACCTTTTGTACGTCTAGGCATCAGCAGTGATCCCTGTATTTCTACAGTATTCTAGATCATTGGTATATTGGACTCTAACCTACTCTACTGTACTAGGATGTATTCTATGAGTAAACGACAAAGCACTTTTGTAAGTCTCTCTGGATAAGAGCATCTGCTAAATTCTATAAATGTAAATGTAAATGTAAATGAAAAGGACATTGTGTTTATTTTCTTCAGCTGACTTTTGAGATTGTTGTCCTACCTCAAATGGTCCTATGTAGCTTGCTCCTAAGGTCATATTAACTCTGGGGGAATAAGGAGTGCATAAGGAGATTTAAACACTCTAAGTGTAATGCAGTATGTCTTATTACCTAAGCATTTATTATCATACTTAGATTCATTCTCTGACTTACGTATTAAGGGTCAGATTTCCAGCCACTTTGACCCCAGTCACATAAATCTGACCACTCGCGTCCTATGAGCGGAATGTGCATGTGCGATATGTTGTAGAAAATATGGTCTGTAGGCAAATGAGGCACCTCCACCACTGTCTGTCCCTTATTACTCACCACATTAAGGTTGAAGAGGGTTGTGAGGGTGGTGTTGGGCTGGATGGCGTAGGCAGTGATTGTGGCGTTAGCCTGTAGCGTTAAGTTGTTGGGTGTAAACGTGACGGTTGGTGCTGTCGCTGCCTTCACCAGGAGCTCCATCATCAGGTCAGGGTACTGCTTAGCTATCTAAGCAAGGCACCAGTAGGAGTCACTCATCAAAGAAATATTTCCTCTCAAACATGCCATTGTTATTTCTCATACATGCTTCATCCAAACACACTTTTCTGAAATATTGCTCTTTTACTTCACCTAATTGTGCTACTGTTGCTAACGAATGCCAGACACTAGGGAAGACCATACTAACTCCCATGTGGTTTTCTTTTCTTAACTGTTCATCTTTTAAACTTATTATTCCTTCAAGATTCAAAGTCGACTGTCCTCAGAAACTTCTAAGGACAAAAATTCTAAGGACAACAATTCTAAGGACAACAATTCCTGCATGCTGGTGTAATGAATGGAGGAATTATTTTGAACTTGAGGAATGAAGGTGCCAAATGTCTTGGTGTTCAGTCGAAATGGAGAACTTGAGGGGATCTGGAAGGGAAAGAGGGATTTTTTTTACAGATACTTTTTACTACTTGATTGGTTTTATTCACAGACAGTGAAAAGAATTAATTTGTTCAAATGTCTTGACTGATGAGTATATAGTTTACTTCTTTGGGTAAGCACATCCACACCTTTCCCTCAGTGATGGCAAGGAGTGGTTTAAACTCACCATGTCATCTGTGATTCTGAGACTCAGTGCTCCTGCGTTGTTGTACACAAAGCCTGCTGAGTTGGCAGTGAAGGCAGAGATGCCCATATACAGCATGTTGCTTTCATCAGGTGGCAGTGAAAATGGTGTCGGGGCAAAAAGGGGTTCCTTGTGCTCTCCAATGTTGTAAAACTCCCCCTACAGAGAGAGAAATGCAGAGATTAACTTATTCTTTTACAGCTCCTGGGTCTTGATTCTTTGGCCAGATTAAACTGGCTTGTCAATGCAGTTGCTTGTTCTTTAATGATCCTTCCACTCACCTTTAAACTGAGATCAATGCTGGATGTGGAAATGACAGGCGACTCCACCATGGAATATTCGATTTCAGCATACTGGTTAACTTTGGCCAGAACTGAGGATTGAAGAGTATAACATCTCCTGGGACATCAGTTCTTTTTGCAGTGTTTTGGGGAATTCTTACATAGATGTGTAACATATGTTTATAATATAATAAAAATGTAGTGATTAAAAGATCTTACCATTTAGGGCTTTCAGGTAAGGATTAAGGTTATGTATGGCATCAGAGATCAGAGGGCAGATCTGAAACAGGTGTTTTATATTGAAATAACAGTGTCATTTATTGTGGTAGTTATTTTGAGTGTTGTTGCTGTCTGTTTCATAATGTTCCAGTAATGGTTGGTCAGTGTAGGTACTTCACCTTTCTCTGTAGCACACTTCGCAAAGCATCATCGATGTAACTACTGAACAGATTATACAGCCAGCTGGAAAGGGGAGCAGTGGAGCTCAATGATATTACTGTCAATACTGGTGTGTCTTTCAGATACTTTCTCACTTTCTCTCTCCACTTTCTGTCTATGTAGCTCAGATCCAGTTAGACCAATGAGTGCTCTGAGCTAAAAAAACAATAGCAGAGATTTCTCGTGCATTTTAAAGTGTTTGTTAGAGTGCTTTGTCATGTGTACATTGTGAACAGTGTGTTTCCTATTCACACAACTCATAAGTAAACAATTACTTTAGAGAACTCAAACCTCAGCAGTTTCGCAACAGCAAGATTGTGTAAGCAACTGACATTACCTGGCACCCCCGTGAAACGTGACGCTGGCCTGGCCAGCGCTGGCTGCACAGTTGGCACTGCTGACCACGGGGTGGCCGGTGTCGTCACTCTGGATGGTAACGGTGGTGGAGATACTCAGTTCGCTCACAACCAAGTCAAAACAACCGCTGTCCGATCTACAGAATTCAAAACACATTCACTGCTTTTCTCCTTCATGTTTAATACAGGAGTACGCCGGCGATTTGGAGTTTGCACAGAAAATATTTGCATGTTTTTCTGCTTACATGATCCCGAGGTATTTCACTCTCCAGTCACCATGCAGGTTAATGTAGGCATTACTGATGGTCAGGCTGACACCAGTGCCTGGGACCAAAGCCACCTCTGACTGTGGCAACCCCACATTTATGACCTTAATCCTGGTAAGCGCAGAGGTAAGAGGAGGAGCATTAAGCCATACTTGTTGGGCAAATTTTGCAGACCAAGATTAGTCTTAAACCTACACAAAAATGGTCTTTTATTGGTGAATCACCACTAACATGAGTTTGTCCTAGAACATGCTTAATCTATGTCCAAATCTGACCTTGTATCAATAAGTTATTTATTATTTTCATTGTTCCAGTGTAATAGTGTGCTTGGGCATTGGAGTTTCATGCTGGAGCCTGCTGTGACCTCCTGGAGGTGGAATCTAACATAAGGCAAAGGCAAAGGTTTGTGTAGGAGCAATATTAGCGCTGCTCTGACCCTGTCAGACTGTAGGAGACTTTGCCAATGGGAGACACTTCCTCTGAGCCACTAAAGTCTGGCACCTTGATGGTTTTAAATTGGTCCAGCAGGGTGGTAACCCCAATCTGGCGGCCTGCAGTCAAAACAAACAGGAGCCTGATTGCACATAGTGGATTTGACAAACATCTGCATTGGAGTTCAGTAGTGGAGTCATTTATCTTATAGCCCCTCCTTGTATATTTTGTGTCTGAGCCATGTTACATTACCACATTGTCTCTACTCTCTTGTGTGCAATACTATTAACACTGATGTTCAACTTCATGTGTACTTGGACCAAGTTTTGTGCAGCCCTTACCATACTCCAGTCCCTTCTGAGTTAGTTTCACCTTGACTCCAGCATTGGTGCCACAAATCTCTGGACAGGACAAGACCAATAGGGCCAGAACGCAGCACAGAGACAACATGTCCACTCAGGCCTGGCAGAGACACACATGGGCATTAGCACGGAGCTTTTCAGCTACCTTTGTGTAACCTGTTTGTCCAGAAGGGCTTCAGCACTTTCTGGGAAACATATAGACACAGTTCTGCAAGTGCTTCTGTTTTGCCCGGCTAATTCAGCAGTGTTTTTTTAATGTTTTGTATGCTATTCCTTATACTCGGAACCCGTGTGCTGGTTTTCATGCAAACTCTTTGGTCCTGAAGTCCCCAGAGCTCCACCAGTAATCAAAGCAAACATTTTATATATTAATCTCAGTTTTGAGATGTTTTATGGTGGTTGTTCCCTTTCTGAATGTAACTTCTTCTCACAGTGGTGTGTAACTTCCCTGCTTATCAAATTGACTTTCACTTCATACTATTGCTTTTGTTTCAAAAGAAGAAAGTTTTATTGAGGTTTTTGGAGAAATCTGTGACAAAACCTCATCCAGTATATAATCTAGCGCTCGTCACATGACAGGGAACATCAGTGTGGCTCCTCTCCTGCTCAGGCTCACTAGCAGTCGACACAAGTTCAGACTGCAGACTGGGTTCATTGTGAAGCTGTGTGTGAGTTGTGTGTGTTTGTCTGTGATGCAGGCAGATACCTCACAACTGGATCATCACACTAGGCTTTTCTGGCATATCATGAAACAAGACACCAGGTTTCAGATGATATGTTTAAACATGTGATCTGATTTGTTTGTGAATCATTGTGTGTCTCTGTCTTTCTCTCCATCTCCAAAACAACTGCTGTTGGAGCAGTTTACTAAGTCTAACATGTCAGTCGCCTTCCAAAGCATCGGTTAAGCAGTAGAAAAATGAAGATAATGCAAGCAGATAATAAAAAAACACAAAATACAATTCAAATAAATAGAAGAGAACTGTGATTGGAATGTATCACGATCATCACAGCCTTGCAACTACTAAGCAATTGCAGCATAATTTCTGCAAATTGACATAAATAAAGTTCCCCTTTTATGACCCTTAGAGACTGTGGTCCTTTTGGTTGCCCCTTTTATGTCTTAAACCAACTAATAAAAAGAGTGTGTGAAAGTTTCGCATTGGTGAAAGCATGCAGATCAGACCATCTTAATCATCTTGTTCAAAACATTGCAATGAGGTAATAGTATATGTACGTGTAGATGTAATAGTAGATGTTTCATGTCAAATTACCTTGAGTTGTGGTGGTGAAGGTCTGCTGACCCTGCCTTCTCTCTCTCTACCTCTGTATATGAGTGTGAAGCAGCTCTCGGACTGGCAGCACAGCAGAACGAAAGGAGGAAGTGTAAGGCCCTGCATTAATATTCAACAGGAAGAGACAGTCTCAGGAATGAAAATGGCCAAAACCAGTTTTGCCAGTGAGACAGTTAGTTGTTATGAGGTAATAAAAAGAGTGTTTACAGGAAATAAAAGATTTAAATGTTTAATTAGAGATATTAAAAGCATAAAACATAAAATATCATAGAGATTCTGTATCCTTATAAAATGATCTGTGTACAGAAGAGGGGCCTCTCTAGAGGCTTCTGCAAAGGATTCTGGGTAGGTTTCAGCCAACCTCTGTGTAAGGCACATCATCTCTCCACCTGGTACAGGATGGTACAGAAAAATTTTCTGTACCAAGTCTTTTTTTTTTTTTTTTTTTTTTTTTAAAAGAGAAGTCTTCTCTTGGACTGTAACTGTACCAAGATCCAACTGGTATAGGTATTGTATATCAATTTGCATAATGGGAAATAATGTATAAGTTGGACATAATAGTGGAAACTTCAAAGAATTTTACATAAAAAATTACATGATCACCCTTGAAAAAGTGTATAAAAATTAAACTCTCGTGTACCCCTCAGACATTCTCCTCATGGTGCCTCAAATGCACATTATCATTGACTGGCAATAAAAGACAGGACCATATATTCTCTAATTCTGACGTCTGCATCTTTATCTTCTATTTGAATGTTTAACCTTAAAACTAACTAATTGGGGATTTAGGAACAACAGCTGTATTGGAGCATACAGTATTGGAGATATGTACATGTAATATCCTGATTGTTGCCAGTTTAGGTTGTCCATGTAGTGTGATGGAGGGAATTTCTGTACCTTTCAGTAATGGGCATGTGTAGTGAAACAAATAAACAAAACTCACTGACAAATGATGATATATTTTCAAGTGGGTAAATTCACTGTGTAAAAGCAAACCTTAACCAGCAGATGGCAGTGGAGGTACATTTAAAGCAAAGTGCAGCTTGTATGAGCCTTTTCAAAAGTCATTAACTGACTTAGAAATCCCTTTTCTTTGTGTTTCTGATGCATCTTACTCTAAATAGCAATATAATATCTAAGAGTTGGGACACAAGTTCCCTGCAATTCCCTGTTTTACAGTAAGTGTCTTGAATTTAAGCAAACAAGTATGTCGAGTCATAGGCAGTACATAATCAATGACCATGTCAATTGTTCTCTATTTGTTGTTTGTATTGTACTTTCAGAGTCCAGGATGGGGAGGTATGCATGCTGGGAGTGCATCAGGCTAATTACATTACACTAAAGGCCAGGGTGGGGTATTTATCAGGATACAACACTATTCTAAAGGTCAGGGTGGGGTATTTATCAGGGTACAACACTATGCTAAAGGCCAAGGTGGGGTATTTATCAAGGTACAACACTATCTAAAGGCCAGGCTGGGGTATTTATCAGGGTACAACACTATCTAAAGGCCTGCGTGAGGTATTTATCAGAGTACAGCACTAAATAGTGGGGTGAGATTATTTTCAGAGTATGCTAGGTTGAAGGTAATTATCGGGTGGCGGTATTTGAACACTTTATCTGTCGGGGAGGTATTTATTGCAAGACCGCACAGGAGTCAGCCCAAACAATCTCATATTTGGTAATACAGTGTGTGCTACTTTAATACATTAATACAGTGTGTTAATGGACTGGGTAGTAACTTTACGAAGTCGGTCACTTGGCAAAAAAGAGACTGGGATGGTCGCAGGGAAAAAATTTCAAAACTATTTAATTGTTGGGCAAAACATCATTCTGGTTAAGGTGAGTTCTTTCTTCTGCTATCTGCTCCCACATGTGCGCTAACATTTTTGTATGTGTTAAGGCTAAATGTTTGTGTGTATCACTGGTGTGCAGTGCATAAAGCAGGTACCCTTTAGGCAACATGCCCTCCCTCCAAATGACACCTGACCTTACATTGTTAGGATTCCGAAATACAGCTCAGCAATCCTCAAAATGCAGCTACATTTGAGGAAACAAACGCCTTGTGTATGCTGCAGGCTAGTTGTTAGCCAGGCGCACCTCTCATGGTTCATCTTCCAGCGACTATGTATGTAACCGTTTCCTTTCTGGCTAAGATTTATAAAGTTGGCTGATCTTGCCAGATTATTGACAGACTTTCATCGAAGGATGGCCTTCAAAGGCTTTTCAGTTTGGCTCAACACAATGCCAGTCTCACTTGTAGTCAGAGTTGGTTGGCGAAGGTAGTATGCAGACAGTGACGTTTTACTAATAATGCATTAGCCCATTCTTCACAACACTGAGAAGGGCCAGCCTGGTATATGGTCTTGGCATTCCGCTCTATGGGAAGGAAGACTGCCATTGGTCTTTTCCTTTCTGATGGAACGCTTTGTGTGGACCATGCAGTCCTTGTGGGGGCCAACAGCAGCTTCAGTGCGCTCAGACAGTTCTTGGATGGCTTGTATGAAGGAGTAAGGTTTGGTGAAATCTCTCCCGTGGAATAGCTCTCTTTTTTTTCTCCCTCTTCTTCTCTCTCTGGTAACATTCCAGTATCTAAGCATTTGTGGTATTATGATAATAAATCCAGTGTTGCCATGAACTCGTGTGAAGCTCAGATCAGCTCTTCGCAGCATTATGTAATCCTCTGACAAAGCAGGCTATTTTAGCATAAAGTTGGTCACGTGTATTCTTTTGACTACCATATTTGTTAATCAGTATATCTGACTCCAAATTATGACTAAGTTTTATATACATTAAACCCTGGCCTGCACTTATTTCTGTTGTTGGTTGTACATATGTTGGGTAGGTGTAAGTAAATACAGTAACAAAAATCGCTACACCATCACTTGCGATGCACTGTATGTTCTGGAATATCTACTGTTCCAAGTCAGCGCTCCCTATTGTCATGGACCGCTCCTCCCCCACGAGTCACGGGGTACGCCTGCCGCAGGCTGTGAGTTCGCACACCTGTACAGGGTTCAGACGTTAAGTGTTTGTCTATTTAAGCCGATGTCCGTGTCGCGGTTATACCTGTGTATAATGTCTGCAGTTACGTCTGAGTTATTTGTGTCTGTTGTAGAGTTGTTAGCCGTGAAAGTTACATGTGAGTCCCACCGTTGTTGTCCATGTTGTATGTTAGTAAACGTCACTGTCACCGTCGAGGGAGTCTGAGTGTCCTGTTCCACGCCCATCGGCACTCGGGCCAGCGGCTCTAACGTTACACTTATATTCCTTATTTAAAATACACAGTTTGAACGGCCTCAAGAATTAGATTCACTAATTTATTTATATAAAACTGTTTGAAATCACAAATCATAAAAATGATAAAGTTTGATTATAACAACAAATGGAAGTGCATTTAATATCACATTAAAATGATCTGCAGATGCATATTGCTTTAACTGGTAAATCATTTGTCCTACTCATTGGGAGATTCATTTGACAAAAGAACAGGCTGTTAGCAGTTGAATATGTGTAGACATCAGTTGACGCTCATTCATGCTGTGAACCAAATGTCCGTCCCAATCAGCAGGTAGTTCTGGAAGAACAGTATGTGTTTATAACAGAGGCTCACAGATACACAAAGCAGCCTCCAACACTTCATGCATCCAGGGATGTTTATATGATGGATTTAATTGTACCTTCATAATGACCAGTTGAGTGTTCACCAGATTCAGCTCTCCGATGGCTGGCAGAGGAAAACCTTGCTGTAGGAGATCTACCACAAAAGAGAATTTAAAATCACTTACCAGCAACATCAAACATGTTACATCAGATCCTGTACTCACCATTAACCTCGGCTATCACAGCAGCTTTCAAGACCATCTGAAAGATGCTGTCAAGTGATTTCACCTGTTGAAAATTAAATATGGTGACTTGAGATCGTTATCCTACCTCGATTGGTCCTACGTAGCTTGTTCTTAAGGTTATATTAGCTCTGGGGGAATAAGGAGTGCATAAGGAGATTTAAACACTCTAAACGTAATGCAGTACATCATACTTTATTTATTCTCAAGAACATTGAGTTGTCCCAAAACCACTCTTTTGTTATCTTAGCTGTGTGCTTAGGGTCATTGTCCTTTTGGAAGATGAACCTTCGCCCCAGACTGAGGTCCAGAGCAGGTTTTCTTCAAGGATGTCTCTGTACATTGCTGCATTCATCTTTCCCTCGACCCTGACTAGTCTCCCAGTTCCTGCTGCCAAAAAACAACCCCACAGCATGATGCTGCCACCCCATGCTTCAGTGTAGGGATGGTATTGACCAGGTGATGAGGGGTGCCTGGTTTCCTCCAGACATGAAGCTTGGCTTTCAGGCCAAGTAGTTCAACCTTTGTTTCATCAGACCAGAGAATTTTGTTTCTCATGGCCTGAGAGTCCTTCAGGTGCCTTTTGGCAAACTCCAAGCGGGCTGTACCTTTTACTGAGGAGTGGCTACCATCTGGCCACTCTACCATACAGGCCTGATTGGTGGAGTGCTGCAGAAATGGTTGTCCTTCTGGAAGGTTCTCCTCTCTCCAAAATACAATCTTGTCTCAGAGGTCTGTAGACAATTCCTTGGACTTCATGGCTTGGTTGTGCTCTGACATGTACTGTCAACTTTGGGACCTTATACAGACAGGTGTGTGCCTTTCCAAATCATGTCCAATCAACTTGATTTACCACAGGTGGACTCCAGCCAAGTTGTCAAAACAACTGAGGGATGATCAGTGGAAACCGGATGCACCTGAGCTCAATTTTGAGTGTCATGGCAAAGGCTGTGAATACTTATATTACATAAGGTTCATCTTCCAACAGGACAACGACCCTAAGCACACAGCTAAAATAATAAAGGAGTGGCTTCAGGACAACTCTGTGAATGTTCTTGAGTGGCCCAGCCAGAGCCCAGACTTGAACCCAATTGAACATCTCTGGAGAGATCTGAAAATGGCTGTGTCCTGACGCTCCCCATCCAACCTGATGGAGCTTGAGAGGTTCTACAAAGAAGAATGGGAGAAACTGCTCAAAAATAGGTGTGCCAAGCTTGTAGCATCATACTCTTGAGACTTGAGGCTATAATTTCTGCCAAAGGTGCTTCAATAAAGTATTGAGCAAAGGCTGTGAATACTTATGTACATTTGATTTTTTGGGTTTTTTGTTTTTAATAAATTAGCAAAAATTCCAACCAAACTTTTTTCACTTTGTCATTATGGGGTATTGTGTGTAGAATCTTGAGGGGAAAAATGAATTTAATCTATTTTGGAAAAAGGCTGTAACATAACAAAATGTGGAAAAAGTGAAGCGCTGTGAATACTTTCTGGATGCACTGTATGTCAGACCCTGAAGCTCTCAGGCTTCTGTATGCATCTTCAGATCATTTAATATGATATTAAATGCACTTCCATTTGTTTTTGTTGTTATAATCAAACTTTATCATTTTTATGAGTTCTGATTTGTGATAGATATCTATCTATCTATCTATCTATCTATCTATATATATATATATATATATATATATATATATATATATATATATTAGTACACAAGGTTTTCAGAGAAACGGGATGTGCAAACAAAGTGCTTCTGAAATAGTAGTAGGAGGAGCCATTTAATAAATCAAAAGTAGATGTTTAATCACAACATTCATTCCACGGGGTTCTAAAGTTCCAAAAATGTTGATCAGTTCTTTTTCTTTGAGTTTCCTAATTTCATTGCTGCCAGTGCAAACAGATACCTCATTAATGCAGCGTCCATTAGTATTACAATTCCTTGTCGCTGAAAACAACAAATCCATAACTCTGTTGGTCCGAAGCTGTTTAACAAACTGACCAGGAAGCCTTGCCTTCATTTCTGCAGTATAAAGCTGATTACATCTCTTGCAAGTACAGTGGACAGCTTCCTCAGGAATGCATGCGGTGGAATGGGTGATGACAACTCATCCATTTGTGCCAGTTATTTTAGTGGTTGTGTTAATTTACATGTATATATGGTGAGGTATTAAAAGTGGTTCAATTCAATGTGCCATACTTGACCAGCAGATGGCAGTAGAGGGATATTTACAACAAGCTGGGCCTTGTATGAGCCTTTTCAAAAGCCATTCACTGACATAGAAATCCCTTTTCTTTGTGCAACGGGTGCATCTTCCTCTAAACAACAGTAGAATTTCAAAGAGTTGGGACACAGATGTTCACTGCAGGTTCCTGTTTTACAAAGTAAGTGCCTTGAACATAAGTGCAGATGCACACCGAATCATAAGGAATTCATAATCAATGACCACTGTGATTCTCCTGTTGTTTGTACCCATTCAAAACACCCGCCCCAGGGCAGAGGAACAGCAGCAGAGTGTTAACCAGGCCTGGCTGTGTTCAGCTGCTCAGCGTTCAGTTCTTCTGCGCACATAGCGAATAGTGAACACGGTTTCCTTCCACTCTGCACCACAATGCTGACAGATGCCATGGTTCTGTTCCAGGAGGAGACACACAGTGGGGGTGGGGGGATTTGGTGTGCATGCTGGGATTGCATCAGCCTATTTACATTATACTAAAGGCCAGGGTGGGGTATTTATCAGGCTACAATACTATCTAAAGGCCTGGGTTGGGTATTTATCAGGGTACAACACTACTCTAAAGGCCTGGGTGGGGTATTTATCAGTCTACAATACTATCTAAAGGCCTGGGTGGGGTATTTATCAGGGTACAACACTACTCTAAAGGCCTGGGTGGGGTATTTATCAGTCTACAATACTATCTAAAGGCCTGGGTGGGGTATTTATCAGGGTACAACACTAAAGGCCTGGGTGGGGTATTTACTGGGTATGGATCTACTCTTAACACTGGGCCTGGGTAGCTATCAGGGTACAGTACTACTATTTTTGAACTGAGGCTTGGTATACACAAATCAAAATCTGAAGTCATTTTTCTTTTCTATATCAAATCTCAGAAGCTCATTTTGAATTCATAAGTTTGTAGTCTACTGTATATTGCACAGTAAGTTAAAGCTCTATGGAGAAAAAAAAATGTAAAAAATAAATAAATACAGGAATAATAATCCTACTGAGACCTGCTGAGACATAATGAAGTACACACTCTGATCTGTTCCAAAACAGCGTTTGAGCTTTTGAGGAGTCATCCTATTTTCTAAGTCCTTAAAGGAGCTAAAAATCGATACACAGAACAGTTTGCTCTAGAGTCCTCTAAAACAAAAGACTGTTTGGCTGTGAATTAGGTCATCGGTTATTTGGACATGAATATAAAATGAACAGTCCCCTGCATCTATTTATTCACAGTGATGTTTTAAAGCACTGCAGCATTAGAGCTCTGTGAAACTTGAATGTCACATGGATCAAAGCCCCAGTGTGCTCCGGATAAAGAGCGCAATGTGTGTGTTTGTAAAGGCCTTTCTGTGCAGAGCGGCTGCCTAAGGCTCCCTGTGCTTCAGTAGATCCAAAGTGAAGTCTACGAGGTGGGTTACGGTGGAATTGCAGAGTTCGGAACACTGTCTCTGTGTTTGTGTGTGTGTGTGTGGGGGGGGGGGGGGGTTGGGTGTGTGTGCGCATGTACACATGTGTTTGTGTGTGTGCGCGCATGCATGCATCCACGTGTGTGTGTGTGATTGACAGTGAGATGCACCCTGCTGGGACTCCAGGTTTCTGATGCATGCGCAAGGCCACCTGTCTCCAGTCAAACTGTAGGTGAGAGACGAGTGTGAAGAATGCAGTGAAGTCACACGATTACAGTGTGTACACAATGTGATGCGCGCACGCACACAACCCAATGTATACACCCACAGAGCAACAAAAATTAGCCATTTTTCATTTATCCGTTTATTAAATTGATTACATAATCATTTAATCACATATTGCTCTTCACTCTTGGTGCCAAACGAAAACAAACCGTGGTGCTCACACCTATGCCTCTGCTTCTGCTCAGCTCAGTTATTGTGTCCCTGCACACAGCTGGATGCCGTCCCTCAGCTCTGCTAGCTTCATTAAACTCAGCAAGAGAATAGACTTCTTCATCTGCTCTGTAGCAACAAATCAAAGCCTCTGTTAGCTCTGCTCAGTAAAAACGGACAAAATGAACCTGAACGAACTTCCTTTGCTGCACTTTATTGAGGAATCGTGGGCTGCTCTGACTTGAGAGTGAATGTGTAAGAGTCTGTCTCTATCACAGAAGAATCTGTGAGTACTCAGATGTGTCAGCATGTGTAACGTGTGTGTATGTGTGTGTATCTGTGTGTATGTCTGTTTGCACACATTTTCGTGAAGGCACTGCACATTCTACTGCTGCGTTGCTGAGTGTGTGTATGTCCACGGACTTTTGTGAAAGTGGCATACATTTCTTTTTTTGCAAATGCAAATAAATAAATAAATAAATAAAAAGAGTGGAAATTCAGAAAGGTTCAGCACTCACAGTTCACCTCAGGTTGTCTATCTATTCTCCTCTCAGCTGAAATACGTGTCAATAAATCTTCCTCTCCCTGTTTCTCAATCAGCTGAAATGATTAATTCACTTCCAGGGCATGGATAGAGTCTGAATTCCAAATCCACTCTAGATCTCTGCTTGAAGTGACAGTCAGAGTGTAGCTTTAGGGTGGCCATGCATTCTCTGCTTAGTCTAGTTCTCACCTGCACACAGGATTTACACTTGTAATTGTACATATAATATACTGCAACTAGTTTTTTGAAGAATATTTTCAGGAATATTATAACACTGGCACCATGTCACTATTGAATTCATTTTATTTACTCTTATTGTAAATAATTAATATACTGTTTACTTATATTCAAATGTATAATGTAGAGTTTAATTACTACACAAATAAACACCATGGGATTAACCAAAGGATGCCAGTATCAATAAAAATTAGGAAAATGGAAAGTGGCCACAGAACATCTGAGTCCGACTGTTGACTGTGGGCGTGGTTAGAATGGGTCATGTGGGTCTGAGCAGGGAGCGTGGGCGTGGTCACAGTGTGCCATGTGGGTCTGAGCGGGGAGCGTGGGCGTGGTCGCAGTGTGCCATGCTCAGGTCTGCTGATGTAATGCAGGACTCTTTCTAAGGGGACGCACTTCCTGTTCAGCTGTGAAGGATGTGGTCCCACCTCACACACCTCTGTCACAGATGGGCAGTGGCGCATTCTAGAGTGTGTGCAAAGATGGGAAGAATAGCAAGAAAATACATGTAGTGTTACTTAGAAGTCAAACTAGTCATTTAAACGATTACTTAAGCAAGAAAATATCGGCTAAATAGACTATTCAAGTAACGAGTTTAATAACACTCATTTAATAACACTGGGCAACTATATATATATATAGGTGTGTGTGTGTGTATATATTATTTATTCATAAATAAGGCTATTACACTTAACAGGTGTATGGGGAGCATACCTCTTCAGTAACCAGTAGTAGCCTGCTAACAGAGTTGCTCCACTTTCCTTTGTACCGATTTTCCATGGACGTACCACACATAACGATATGCGAGTAAGATAGGTTGTAAACTATTTGTCCTAACTATACAGCTAAAAACGCTTTGGAGCATCACGTCTGCTAAATGACATACCCGTAAATGTAATGGAACAACAACAAAAAGCTATGGTTGATAGAGAAATAAGCAGCTGTTTTTCTTTGCTCTGGGGCTCTGTCCTACTGAATTCATGTGTGATGGTTAAGCTACATGAGGTTTTTCATATCGTACATACAATATAAGTCACAAGCATCACAATGTATTTTTTGATCACTTTGTGATTAGTACCGTTTCTGGGTACTAATATTAATATATATTGCTGCATGAGTTCAATTTATTGAGTTCATGCATTTTTCTGCCGCTTGTAGTTTATAGCTACACAGCTGTGCCGGCGGCGGCACAGAGGGAGAAAGAGGCGAGGTTGCCACAAAGTGCTCTTTATACTCCATAGGTGAATGCACAAAAATCTGGCAACGAAAATGAAAATCAAGAAAGAAGAATGCCTTGCTTGGTATGGTTTGGTAACTGCTCTCACGGTAAACCGTTCATGCGTATCGTCCTCCCTACCGACCTGCGGGTTGAAATAGGTGACGGGAGAGACAAAGAACAGGTGCACCGGGTTAGTAGGCAGGTGATTTGGAACGAGGTAGGCGTTTCCCTTGGGTGTCACTGTGAGTGGGCGTGGTTCCCCTGCGGCGAGGCCGAGCCTTCGTGACAGTAGCCCACTAACGCTAGTCTTTTTTTTTTCTTCTGAATATCACTGATATCGGATCACAATTTGCTTTCATATTAACAATGCGCATTAGGAAAAAGCACCGATTTCACCCACAGATATATGAGAGCTAAAGAAAAAGGTATATTGTGACCTAAATGTAATCATTTGCGTCCCACGTCTTAAAGCGTGCCTGTTGTCTGTTCATTGTGTTGGTCTACGCAAAGTGGGCACTTAGTGATCCTCTTTAGCGATTTCACCCTACCTCCCACACTTGACAGATTGTGGCGCAACGTACAAAATATAAAAAAATATTTTAAAATGTAATGGGTACGTAACGTTGAGTAAAAGTACATTTTTGACGTCACAAATGTACTCAAGTAAAAGTATAAAGTTTAAAGCAACTCTTTAAAGGAAAATTTCTTCAAAAAGTTACTTAAGTAAATGTAACGGAGTAAATGTAGCGGGTTACTATCCACCTCTGGATGTGTGCTTAACCCACCCACCCACCCACACACACACACACACACACACACACACACACACACACACACACACACACACACACACACACACACACACACACACACACACACACACGCACGCACGCACGCAGACAGTACGTAGTCTGTCTGCCTGCAGCGTACAAACACAAAGCCTCTGCTGTGAATGCACCATAGGGGGCATGGTACTTCTTGCATGAGTTCATTAAAATCGGACTTGCAAAACTGAAAAAGTTCCATTTCCATTATTTAACAATTTAACAGCCCCTCTTGAGGGAAAAATAAATATATATATATATATATATATATATATATATATATATATATATATATATATATATATATATATAAAGTCAAAGTCATTACAATGCATGAAGGGTTTCAGGATTTCATCCCAGATCCAGCACTCCGAGACTGTACACTAAGCAGTAGGACGCGGGCCAAAGACGGGTGAGCATCAGAGTCACATGGATGAAACATCCAAGATCTGGGAGTACAGTAGGAAGATGCTGCCAAGTGATGAAGTGCTTAGTGAATACCTCAGACTGCAATAACCTGACAAAGAGCAGGAACCATCATGGGAGGAGAAACCTCTGCACAGTATGTACCACTGGCAAATAGTGGAATTGGCTGATATGGAGAAATCCTACCAATGGCTGGAAAAACTGGGTTGAAAGACAGCATGGAGGCACTAATCACGGAATCACAGCGACAAGCTCTGAATACAAGATCAACAGAGGCGGAGATCTCCCACACCAGGAAGGACTCCAGATGCAGTTATCCTGCTACTAGTTATCCTTTGTTCATTAGCATGGCTAGCAGGATCGGACTGTATACTTCATGAGGGAACCCAGGCAGCGCAACACAGTCCATGACCAGACACCCTGACATCACTTAAAGACATCAGCATGCAACATAAACAAACACAGGCTAACTGTGACCAACATCATCTACTTATGCTGTTGTAACTTTAGATGTTCATAAAAACCAAACGAACCAGATGCTCATAAAGACCAAACACAGGGCTATACCATGTTTCAGTTGACATAAGGCTAAAACCTCATAAAACATGCATCACCTCTGATGGCCAGAATAGTGGATTAACTTTCATCTGAGACTGGTAGTCAAAAATAAGGTGGTCTGATGTATTGTTCATGATCCATTATTCAGCCTTTACAATCCTGATATTGCAAAAAGCACTTCCAAAACAACCCCTTACCCCAAAGACATTCCAGATGAGTGTTTTGTGGGAGTTTAAATTACATTTACATACAACAAAAATGATATTAAGGCCTTTTTGTAATAACCTTTTACATCAAGTGTTAGCTTGTGTGTTGTAATATTGCAAGGCATATCACAGTTGCAAATACGTTGCAAAGTAAAGACAGTAAAGTGTTTGAAAGTATTTTTATGTCCATAACATCCAGCTGTGTAAAGCAGCACAAAAGCCCAAAGATTCCTAGTCATGCTCTTTGTTTTCTTTCTTTTCTCTTTGCTTTTTAGCTGTTCTCTACCCTTGGGTTGTGTAAAGGTGAGACTGCTCTGCTGAATGCAAAGAGACTGTTGGCATGCACCTTTGCACAAATGTACAATGTTTATAACTGTGGTATACTGTAAATAATTGCACAATGTCCATAATTAGTTAATATACTATAAATAACTACAATATCCATAGCTCTGCAATATTCTGTAAATATTTGTACAATGTCCATAACTCTGCAATATAATGTAAGTAACTGTACAATGTTCACATCCCTCTGTGATATACTGTAAATTATTCTCATACTCACATACTCAACACACTTGGCTCCGTTACAGTAGCTGTTTTGGACGTACTCTCCTCACTCTATTGCATAATTATTTTTTAAAATCTCGCCATAGTTTAATGTCTTAATTCCCTTGAATATGTGTAAATAATCTGTAGAACTTTTCTGGTCTGTCTAGAGTGTTACATGCTATATATATGTGTGTACACACCAAATTCCTTGGATGTCTGACATACTTGGCGAAATAAACTGATATCTGATTCCGAGGTGCATGGAACAAAGATGATTCATTTTCAAATATTTTTGAACTAATCTTCAATCAAGTTTTGCTTATTAATAGAAACAAAATCACACAACATGACAAACCCTGCATGACACACAGGATTAAGCGGCTTATAGCTAAGAAGCGGCAATCTTTTAAAAGGTCATACAAGAGTGAATATAAAATGCTCCACTCTAAGGTAACACACAGCCAAAAAAACAAAAGGGATTTATTATGAGAATTAAGTTGCCCACCTCAAGAACTCAGCTCAAGGATGTTGGCACAAGTCAATTAAATGCCTAATGGAAGCTGTGGAGAACTTAGGTGTTATAGGAGTTTCCACTGTGCAGGACGAAGGTGAAACGTTATCCTTAGCATCCTTTGTCTGGAAGATGTATCATCAGTGTTGGTATGTCAGCCAACATACATCTTAAGTATTGGTGAGTATCTGCTTTTCGGAAAATTTGATACAGTTGGCCATGGTCACCTTCTATCTACATTAGCCTCCTATACTATTTCCAAAAATCTATGGCTGGTCCTGCATAGCTATCTGAATGGAAGGCAACACGTTGTACACTGGGGAAACTGTGTTCTCAGCACAACCCATACAAAGGCTGTGCAAGCCATCAAGTATACTGATGATCTGACTTTGACTGAGCTTTGGATGTGATCTCTCTGTGGACAGATGCAACATGCTGTTGATGCAGTTAGCCAGCAGGGGGCAGATGTTTTGTCTCTCAACTAAAACTTTAAAAACAAACAAACAAACAAAAAAAGTCATCGGTTTCAGGAAGCCTCACAACACACCAGATCCTCCTTTCAAGCTTGGGATTTCTAATGTCCTATCAACAAGTGGCCACGTATGCATTACCCGAGGCTTGCTAAACATGCAGGCCTTACCACCAGATGTTCTGCTGAATGTATATCTGCCTTGGACTAAGCATCTCCTGTCCGGGCAGTGCTACCAAGGGTCCAAGAATCCATCCAAAGGAGATGTTTCAGACTTCCTGGACAAACATCTAGAGGAGAGAAGAGGAAGCCGCCAGAAATGAAATTAGATGGATTCTATTGGTTTAGACTTTTTCAAGCACATTTTCCTGTAAAGTAGGACTATTATTCCCTAGGGGAAAGTAGGGAATTTTCTGTTGCCATTAAGCCACACAAAAAGACACCAGTTATCAAGTTTGTCTTTGATTATATTGATTGTGAACAAATATGTCAGGAATATTAGGAAGGGCTGTTGTGTATATTGTAAATGGCTAGCCAACTACTTCTCTGTTGCTCTTAATGGATGTCCTCTTGCGGGTTGGGTCTCGGACACATGCACACCTTGGGACAAGACTAGGACCTCTAGAAATTTGGCCTAAGCATTAATTGCTTATTCAATTTTTTATTTATTTTTCTCTTTAAACTGTTGTTATTGTGGTGTCAGTTGTTGCCCCCCCCCCCCCCCCCCCTTTGACTCTTGGTTCCTCTCCAGGTTTCTTCCTCATGTTCTAGAGAGTTTTCCTCCCTACTGTCGCCCTCTGTCTGCACACTGGGGGCCTGCACTTTGACATTTGTAAAGCTGCTTGCTGACAACATCTGTTGTAAAAAGCACTATATAATTAAATGTTACATTTTGAATTGTAACTGTTATCAGCAAATCACTGGATTTGCGGACTGAGCTATGTTTTTTCACCTGGTTGTACAAACATCTTATTTCATGAACTTAACTGTCATGCTATTATGTTTATTAATAAACCTGAACTTGAACTTGAGCTACTAGACAACCAAGAAGAAACTCTTGCATTTGAATGGTTTTTAAAGCCATCAATTACCCATCCACACTCTTTTCAAGGGCCTGTAACTGACAGTCATGGGGCATTAGTGGATAGGCTTCACCAGGGAAGCATAAAGTATGTTAGAGGCATGAGGGTAGATTGCATTAAATCAGCATTTGCCTTGCAAGAGCATGGCTCACTGCACCCATCCACCTCTGACAACACGACCCAGAGCACATGCTTACCCCACCCACCCCAGCCAACGCCCCCCGGAGATTGTATTCACCCCATCTGTGCTTGCCCACAGCAGCTAAAATACATGCTAGTCCCACCTGACTGTGAAAACACCACCCTGAGTGCCCCCTGCTTAAGGAGTCAAAAGGCAATGACCAACATCAAGACACAGAAATAAAGCTACTGACGCAACCCACTCGAACAGCCCTGATGTTTTATTCCCCACCAACAATGCTCACTGTGTTCGTTACTGTGTATGTATGTATGTATGTTTGTGTGTGTGTGTGTGTGTGTGTGTGTGTGTCTGTGTCTGTAAAGGCACAATGCTTTGGCAGGTACAGCAATTATACCTCCAGGTATGAATACTTGGATTTTCTCAGCTGAACAGGGGTATTAATAGCTTGAGCTGCCGATGTTCATTTATGTCAACTGTCATTTAATGAGCAGAGATGTAGCCATACTGTATCTCTGTATCCGGCAGTATCTCTGTGCATGTACCTTAAAACATACAGTACTACTAATACTCTGCAAAATTCTTAAGGCAAGCCTTTGGTAGTTGAGTCTGCTGGAGTCATATTTCTCCTTTAGCCCTTCTCTTTATGAACCTCAAAGCTTGAATCCCTTTCCGATGTCCAGGTTTCACTATACGTTTCGATCCATCTTCAAAATGAGGATCAATTTGTCCATACAAGGAAAAATATAAAACAACCATCAGGCTTTTTTCAAAGAAAAAAAAAACCATGCCATATATTCCAAATGTGTGTGCTGTTGGGACCAGCAACTCACAGATTTGATCATTTCTCCAAGTAAACAGGTTATAAATAAAATACGAAAGTGACAGCCGCAGGAAAATAAGGCTAAAGCCGGCAGCAGAGCTGTCTAGACTCTCAGGTGATGAAAAGGACTGGCAGTGAATGGACTGATGTGCTTGCGTGATTTCTAATGTCTGCCCCTACCGGAGCGTCGTGCTTTTACGAACATGTGCATGTAAAAGGTTGCAGGCCATCACCAGTCCCCTCCTGACACTACCTGCATCATACATCTATCTATACCTCGCAGGACTTTTTTCGGTGACTCACTAAATTAGTGGCAGAACGCTCACTGAACGTGTCCATTCGTGACAATGAACAATAAACAAAATAATTTTGAACAACACACATTAATGCACAACATGAGCTTTAACCATAAGTTCAAGTCACAATTTTGGGTCAGCGTTATGTGAGGACTACTGCATGTGCACTGTATCTGCATGTGTACTGTATGTGTAAACGACATCTTAATTGTTTTGTTTTTTTAAACTTTCTGGTGGCTGGCTTGGCTGGACTTTTCAAATGAAGCAACATTTGATGGCAAACACGTGGGGACGCCTGAAGGCTACACTGCCGCAAACAGGCAGGCGAAACCGACCTGTCGTTATTTACAGAGTTCGTCTTTGCTCAGTGGAAAAGCTGTTGTCAGACTAAATCCATGCAGGTATGAGAGACAGAACATTCATCACACATAAAATATGTCACTCATTGCACCTTGCGGCAAGATGTACTGTAGTAACACACACACACACACACACACACACACACACACACACACACACACACACACACTCTTTTCCATACTATCTGCCACTACCAACTGAATAAAAACTATTTCTGAATCTGTCAGTGTGTCTGTGCACATACATTAAAAACATACAGTACCACCAGCAATCTAGCCTCACTACATTGGAAATCCTTTACAAAATATATTGTTTTTCTTTTGTTAAATCCCCTGGGTGCATGTGGCTGTGGTTGGTTTCAAGCAGTGCATTAGGCACAGGGTTGGTATTGGCGTTAAACTCTGGAATTATCGTGTTCTCATTACCTTCCTCCTGCCCTTACTTCCCTAGAATAAACAATTCTCGCGCAAGCTAGTGTTGTAGTTTATGCGACAAAGAGCACTAAAAAAGATCAGCTCTCGCATCACAAGGCGTGCAGGCTGCAGATAGTGCCGGAGTCTTCATCGCCCGTGCCACAGTGAGCCCTCCCTCTCGAGTTCTTACTCACTGGAGCACCGCGCGCAGTTGTTCCTGCAGCGCTCGGAACGACAGGGCTGGGGACTGACTCGCGCGCGCTGCCCCTGCGAACCCCCACGCTCCACACCTGGAGGAGTGCGTGACAGCAGGTAGGTGCTATCCTGACAACGTTAACCTTGACATCTCAGACAACCGCAAAAAAACCCAACAACAACAAAATAACAAAAAAACGGACGAACGTAATCCAAGATGTTTGAGTATTATGTCAGTCCTTGCGATGTTACTGCTCCCTGCTGATTTGAAAGTCTACATGGTGCGGACCAGATAACTTTTAATACAAATGATTCAATTTGTCTGCTAAAATGAACGCAAAGCTCGAGCTGTAGGCGCATTTGTTTTCGTGGTAGATGCGCAAGTACCGTAGGACATTTCTGGAACGAGCGTGAACTTGCTCGGGGGTCCGTTTGCACAATCTGCGCAGATATTGGCGGGGTCCTCGCGGTACGCCGCGGTAAGGAACTTCCCGTACACGACACGCGCAAATGGACCGGTTCGGTTTGGCTTCACAGGTTGCATTTCTACGGCGAGGGGACGAGCAGTTTTACCGCTCAGTCAAATGCCCGTTTTTTGGGTTTTTTATTTGCTGACAAGACAGAAGATGACGTTTGGAAATAAAGCGGGTGGGCGACGCATCACGTATTTACGGCCCGTTGTTTATATGATTACAGTTTAACATGTCACGCGCTATAGTAACGCGCAGGCAATTTATGTAGTTTAGAAAAAATACGTGTGCAATGCATGGTACGTGCGATTTGTGTGTGTGTGCGTGCGTACGTGTTGATGCCTATGGAAAATGACTCCGCAAAATCACTGTGTCCCGGACTGCACGGAGGCAGTGTTGATGTTTCCACTTGTTTTGTTTTTATTAGCATTTAAACCAATCTCGAGATACTTAAGATAGATTTGTCCTGGAAGAGACTGTTTTGCTCTAAATGGTCAAATGTGATGAGGCTCTGTAACATGAATTAAAGCCCAGTCCTACTGTGAAAATCTGCGTTGGCCAGTTTCCACTCTGAACGTATAAGCCGTGCCCATTCGCATACAAGGGTGAGAGTAATAACCTCTCTCGTGCTAGGCTGCATAAATAGAGCCTCGTGTATGTCAGTTTAGCCACAGGCACCTTTCAGAAGGGGCTTCTGTTGCGTAGCTGTGGTCATTATCTATATATCTATATATATATATATAAAGTGTTTTTCAAGTTACTCTCTCATCCCATTCACAATCAATGTAGCAAAGTAATTGCCTTAAAAAAACTCATTGGCTAGAGTATTTAGTTTGTGCTTGTAGAGTTGTTTTGCATGTATTACATGTAAATCGGGCCTTCACATGCATACATTATTTTATATATAATTGTAGGAGCACCCGCTTATGCTGAGATACGTATGAATCAAAAGGCCATAGCTGGAAAACAGCAGGTGAAAAGCAAGTGAAGAGAATGCAAATCATACAGAACTGCACAGAGAGGCTTTGGAACATTGGCTACATGTGCGTAGTCGCCTAACCGTGGGAGCCTCCAACGTCGTAATGCCGAATCTTCTCCAGCGTCTTGTGACTAGCCCCTCCCTCCCCTCCCCTCCTCTGAGGGTGTGTTTGTGTGTGTGTGTGTGTGTGTGTGGCTGAGGAGCCCGAGCTCACTGCCCACTAGGAAGTCCCGGCGGACGTTGACGTCCCTGCCGACCCGGCCGTCCAGCCGAGCCGCTTCACGCCGGCCTCTCACGAAAGCGCCGGATCGATTTTCTCCCCCTCTGCAGGAATTCGCGTCTGTCCAGCTGTCGGGGCTGCATGGGGCTTTGCGAAGGAAAAATACAGGCTGCTTTTTCTGTAAGAGCTGGACAGAGCGACACCCGCATGGTTCTGTCCTCCTTTGAGACGCCTGAGGAGGCATCTAGGCCTGTGGGACCCTGACACACACCATGCAAACAAACTCCAGTGTTTATATTACTGGAGTGCCGTTCATGCAGACACACCTACACACACACCCACTCGCTCTGGCTCAGACCTGCCAGGGAGGGTAGTGAGGGAGGAAGAGAGGCTCTTTTTCCTGCTGTTTCGTTACCCTTTAGTCACGTTGTTACTTTCTTGCGGTCACTGCAAAGCAAGAGCTGCTTCATTCCTGCTGGGCTGAAGGAAACCCTGTAGGCGCACGCAGAGCAAAGAGGAATCAAAATACATTTATTTAAAAAAAAAGGCCCAGTAATTCAGCTTGTTTCAAAAAAGCACTGAGTATAGAGGAAGCAGCAGTGCTGTGTGAGTGTGCGTGCACCTGTGCAAGTGTGTTTATCTGTTCACTCAGTCCTCTAGGGGCTTGTTGAGACAGATCCACATATCAAGATGGAGTAAACTCTGTCCTCCCTCAGAGTTCCTCCCTCTGTGTGTGTGTGTGTGTACGTGTGTGCGTGTGTGTGCCTGCCATATCGCCCCAGCAGTTTCCAGTGTGGTGCATTGTTTTCTAAAGTACTGACAGTATTCTCTCGCCCAAGACCAACACATTTGGCAGGGCAGATGACATTTGTCAGGGACATTTTATTCTATTGTTATTTATTGCAATCTGTTGGATTTGTTGCTATTTGCAGGTTCATTTTTATGGTGACAGTAGGCTGACTGTTTTCAGGTTGATAATTGACTGTGCTTGGTAGATGTAACACATGAATTACTGCTCATATGTTCCTAATTTCCATAGTTCTGTTTCTATTGCTCTTATTATTTCGATTTAAAAAAATAAATACCATCTTTGTATAGCAAACACTGTATAATTTACCTCAGTTAATTTGATCATTGAGGAAGGAGACATTTACCTGATTCTTTTATCCAAATTGTTAAGGGTCTTGCTCAGGGGCCCAAAAGTGGCAATTGGGCAGTGATGGAGCTTGAACAAGCAACCTTTCAACTACAATTCAAGCACCTTAACCACTGAGCTATGATATAAAACCTTTTTTGTATTTGTATTTGTGCTTGCCACATGTTGTTTAAAAGTGTATTCACCTTTAAAAGAGGCTCTTAATTTATTTATACCTTAAACATTAAGCATTCTCACATACTTGTATGAGAGACTTGACTTTATATTTTGAGCTTGACATTTAATTTTTGTTGAGGACCACAGTTCAGGTATTTGACAACTGCTTGAAGAGAACACATTTCTGCTAGTCTTGTTGTTTAATCTTGCTTCTCAGTGTTTTAATGGCATGTCAGGACAGCTCTGTATGACTTACGGGCGAATCTGGCAGAGAATTTCATTTGAGAATGCCTTCTCTGAGACTACGTCTTCTTTACGGTTATACTTGACACACCAGTCCAGCAGTCAGCCCTTACAGGCCTGCAAAGACTCTTGGGCTGACTCATTGCCCTGTCCACCCTTGCTAACTGCAGATTGGATCTGAGCCCCTTTCTTGCCCGTCTCATCCCTCGTCCTGTACCAGTCTCGCGTTCAGCACAAGCCTGTCTCACGCCAGCCCCCTGGCAGTACCCACTATATGAGTGTGCACCTTCCTTCTACAAGGTTCTTACACCGGGTGTGTGTGTGTGCGTGCACATGTATGTGTGTTGGGGGTGCGGGGGGTAGAATGTAAGGCGGTAGGCGATGTTTGTGTTTACGAGAGGGAATAATTTGCAACTCAAATATGTAAAGCAGCAGTCACGGTGCACTTTCCGTCAGGCCGAGCCTCGGTCACCATTCGCGGTTTAGGGAGGACCCACCTGTACACTCTCTGTCATGTGTTTAAGAGGGAGGATTATTGTGTGTGCTTGGGCAGGGTGTGCAGGCTGTTGGTATGTGAGGAGACTGTATGAGCTCCAACCATTGCCACTGGGCTCTCTCTCTATGCTGTCTTAGCTGCCCATGCTGTGGAACGTTCCCAAGGTGTCTTTTTGTAGCCAGGGGCAGAGAGAGAGAGAGAGAGAGCACTTGATAACAGTATATATTAAAGCATGATATTCCGCTGCATACTTCTGTTTGGGAGAAGGAACTGGAAGAACTGGTGAAGTGCTGATGCTGACGTTTGTAGTGTAGAGACTGCCTGTTGTTTACCGGAATAACTCCTCATGCCACTAGAGTACGATAGCCATCATATTGTCCCATGCTGTTTACTTTAAATATGTAGGCTATTAGATGGGTCCTCTTTCCTTCACGCTGACTGGCTGAGATCGCCGAGATCCTTGTCGATGGTGCTGCAGAGTACCGTGTGCATGTCTGGACTGAGTAATACATCTCTCCCAGTGCAACAGTCCAATGAGAAGAACTCAACCTTCTCTGCATCATCCCATGTAAGGGAGGACGGAACGATGCGTCTGATTTACAGTGGAGCGGGAGGAAGACCGCAGATCAGAGGCCGCCTGACAGGCCGAGGCAGGGCCAGATGGCAAGGGAACCGGGCGTCGGTAATACAGGACGTTAGCCGCAGGTTCAGAGCTGAAGTGGCTGCAGACGAACCTCTCAGCTTCGACCCGAGGCCAGGCTCAGTGGTTTCGCGAAGGCCTCTCGTCCAGCGCAGCAGCGAGTGCGGCTGTATCGGTGGCCTTTCGGCGTATCTATCCCCGCGTTCCTTCTTCCGTAGCTCGTCCACCAGAGCCAGCATGGAATGAGGCACGGAACAGGCGCTGCTGATTGTGGATTGAGGGGTTTGGGGTTCGGGGCACAGCCGGGATCGTGTCCATAGCCCTGGCGCCGCATTCTCCAGCTGTCTGTCTCTCTAGAAGCTTGTCGTCCTGTCCAGCTGTCTGTCTCCCCAGCTTGTTATCCTGTCTTCCCCCCTGCTGATGCTTTTGGTTGCCCACCCCTGGTGAAGCTCCCTGTCTGGCCATGAAGCTTGCACCGCGTGGCGGACCGTCTCGGGTCAGATGCCCCAGCTGCTGGGCCGTCATTGTTTACAGGCGTGGTGAAAAGCGTCAGGGCGACGGCTCTCTGTCCTTGTCGAAGGAGAGCGAGTGCTTCGCTGCTGATTACAGTGACTCAGCACTTTCACAGAGCCGGAGTGCCTGCTCACTCTCCTCCCTTCATTCCTCTATCCCTCCATCCCTTCCTCACCATCCCTCCTCTTTCTCTTTTTCTGGCCCCTCTTCCTGGGAGCCAGTCTGACTGCCTGTCGGGGGGTCTGTGGCCCAAGATTCGGGGTCCGTGGGTGTCCCAGAGTGACATGCTGTGAGCTCTAAGCGCTCTCTCTTCTTCCTGAGACATAGCTGATAACTACCCTACAGTCACTTTTGGAGGTGGGGAAACAAATCCAAATGTGTATTTTAGAAACCTGCATGCGATTGAGGAAAGTTGAGGTGTTTATGGGCTGTTTACTACACTACTACACAAATCAGGCAAAGCATGAACAAACTGTGAGGATGACTCATGCTTAAAACATGTTCACAAGTCATGTCGGATTCCCTCATAGTGCGCCTTGGTCAGAAATGTCATGCTGACAGCCTTCTCAGCATCCTAAGGTCTATGACACGTTTTGTCGTGTGAATTTACTTTTTAATTACTGCCAAAAACATGAAGGAAAGGATTTGGCTTCCTTTTCCTTGCCCCTCTGAGCACCACCTACCTGAAGGGAACTAGCTTACGATCGGAGCAGTAGCTCTGAATAACGTTTGGGTTTCCAGCGAGCCATGTCTACTCCCTGCCCCTGGGGGGTAATGCTGTGGCTTTGAAACTGGCTCGACTGGTTCCGTTCAGGATATAGTGCAAACGCGATCCCTCCTGTCGTTATAGAACCAGGGATCAGGTATGGCTCTTCAGAGCGCAGACAAAAAGATTCATATAAAGCCAGGCCATAGGACAATCGAAACTTTACTGTATACGTGATGTACGCGCTACCTAATGTGTATGTGTATATAGCATTTGCTATTATTAAGTTCATAAGTGTTATTAATTAAACCGACATTCTGAGTGTATGTAGAATGTGCCTTGTGGGTATATATGTGTATGCTCCTGTCTTGTATTATCTGCCCTGTTACCAAAGACGCTGTCTCAGCACCTGCACTTCAGAGCTGCTTCATGAAGGTCTGCGTCTCAGTCCTGCTAATGCAGGTCTGCGTCTCAGTCCTGCTAATGCAGGTCTGCGTCTGAATCCTGCTAATGCAGGTCTGCGTCTGAATTCTGCTAATGGAGGTCTGTATCTCACATCCAGTTCCTCCTAATGCAGGTCTGTGTCTCAGTCCTGCTGATACATTTGAGCTATGCTAAATCAGTCCCCCACTGCTGAATTGCACATTGCAGTTTTCCTTATGGTACCATATTCCACACACTGTAAACAATGCTCTTTAAACCTAATTAAAATGTTTCTTGCAAGTCATTTATTAATGAGAAACAATGGTTTCCAAGATGAGTCAAGGAGTCATGATGAGACGTGACATTTTAAAGTTGGGTCCACTGCTTTATTGCACAAATTAAGAACTAGGAGTGAAGTGTCTCACTCAGGACTCAACAACAATCCGCAGAGCCTCTATAACCATTCTGGCTCTCTGGAGACATTTCCAACCAGTGAGACTTCTAATGGTAAAACATCCAACTGTGCTGCATGTTTCTTTCTCTCTCTGTCTCTCTCTGTCTCTGTCTCTGTCTCTCTCTCTCTAGGTTTACAGAGTGTGCATGTGTGTTTTTATCAGGGCCAGGCCAGGACTGATCTTTATCAGTACTTGGTTCAATAGAGCGTCACATGTTATTGTGGTGGTTGTTCCGCGTTGTTGCTCCAGTAAGACCCATCTTCTGTATTTCAGCACCTGCAAGCTACTCTTGGAAGCATTTCTTCAAAATATACATGCTCTCTCTCTCTCTCTCTCTCTCTCTCTCTCTCCCCTTTCTCTCTCTCGCTTTCTTTCTCTCTCTCTCTCTCTCTCTCCCTCTCTCTCTCTCCCCCCCTGCCTCTCTCTCTCTCTCTCTCTCTCTCTCTCTCACACACACACACTCACACACACACATTCTGTTGTAGTGCACGGCGAATCCTTCCGAATGTGCTCTGCTCGGCAATAAACGGCCCCTGCTGGGGTGTAATGCAATCATTTTTAATTGAAAACTCACAGGAGCCTCTGTGTTTTTGTGACAGTGCAATATGGTGCCTTGGCCTCACCGTTTGTTTAAGATCATTCATTCTGGAAACATCCAGAAATATTCACCTTGCGCGTTCTGCGCGATCTTTGACCTTCTGGGGTCTCTAGTCGCTTCCCTCGAATCTTTCCGTAGACTTAGGTGTAGTTTCCTTAAAATGCCTTAAAATGACACTTGGTAAGAACAACAAAAAAAAACCCCTCACAGCAGTTCTGCATTAATTGCCTCAATGCTGCCCGCTGCTCTGTGTAGTGAACGTGTATAAGATATTAGCAGTGTGCACTGCGCTCTCTGCCAGTGAAGCAGTTTAGCTCTCCGTCAGACATACGCTGTTCCTAATAAGGCCATGAAAGACCCTTCGAAGCGGGAAAGCAAGCTGAGGACTAAATCCACGCCCATTACGCAGTCTCTCTCTCTCTCTCTCTGTCTCTCTCTCTCTCTCTCTCTCTCTGTCTCTCTCTCTCTCTCTCTCTGTCTCTCTCTCTCTCTCTCTCTGTCTCTCTCTCTCTCTCTCTAATTACCTCACTCTCCCTGTTTCTGTACTGCAGTCCATGAGTGCAAATCCTTTTGTATGTTGTTTTTCTTTCGTTTTTTTCCCTACGGGTTTTTTTTTTTTTTTTTCCCCCGACTGGTTTTTTTCCTTTTTTTTCCTCTCGCATTCTTCTGTGGCTCCGCTCTCTGGCACTCTTCCCTCTCAGAGCGGGGGTCTGTTCTCTCTCCCACTCCTGACCCCGATGACCAGCTCCCATGCGGCAGGACCTGCTGGTCTGCTCAAGTGGTCAGTAATGGGAAAGGCAAAATGACATAGAGGATAGCGCGAGAAGGACCGAAATAACATTGCGCTAAATGGCAAACTTAATTTTGCCTACCTCTCTCTTTCCGTGGCCTCTCTTCCTCTCTCCCTCCCTCCCTCTCTTTCTTTCCCACTCTCTCTCTCTCTCTCTCTCTCTCTCTCTCTCAGTGAAGGGAGAACGCAACAAGTGCTTATTGAAGGGGCTCATAAGCTGCTGTCAAGTACTGACAGGCTCAGCGTAAAGAAGTCATTGTTTTTCTGTTTTTAAGAGACCGGGATACTGCTTTCTGTGACAGTATCTCGCCTTGGAAACCAACCATGTGCCAGTCATAAGTGGCATGCATACAGGCTAGCTCTCCAAAAAGAATCTATCATTTGTTTGTTTATTTATTTATTTAGCAGTGCTGTCATGGCAACTCTCTGGAGAGGAACTGTAGTCTTGCTCTTTGTTAACTTTAGTTTTACAACAAACCAGGGAGCCGCCACGTTTTGTTTTTTTTTGTTTGACTTCCTCAGGATTATTAAGCAATGCAGCAACTGGCTTTGTCTCGAACTGGTTTGCTTTAGTGACTGGATTAACAACAGCACACACCCAAACGGAAATCCGAAGAGCACTGCATATCTATATCCACGATAGTTCGTTAAAAAGAAACGGGGCTAGATTTGCATCAGCGACCCAGTCATGGACCCAGTCGTGAAGTTGCCGTCCCTGTGAAGGTAAATGTTTGGAAACAGCTCACTGCTCTCCAGTACCTGGCACTCAAACGTGACATGCCCAGCTTCAGAGCTTCAAAGCACACTTGCCCTGCCGCACCTTTCGCCCTCCCGGCTGTGCTGTTCCAGAATCTCCTGAGTCCTCCAGTGTTCACCCACACAGACGTGCAAACGTTGGCTCCCCGGGCACGCAGCGTGGAAGTGGCCAAAGCGAGAAGAGACCTCAGCCAGAGTGTCCAGCCTACAGAACCGGTGATGTTAGAAGGGATCTGCAACGTGATAAAGGGCTCAGCTCGAAAGGCCGTCGATCTAGAAGGTACCGGCAGCGGGAGGTGATGAAGTCCACACGCAGCTATCTGCAAGGGCAGGCTGTGCATCGGGATGGCATCACGGAACCAGCTTGCCACTGCCAGTGACGCTGCCAGTGTGCCGCCTGTGACACAGGATGTTCCCTGATTCAACCCTGGACTGTAGATCAACCCCCCCAGTCAAAAACCCGTTACCTGGATGTAGGTCACCTCCCTGCCCGGCGACCGTATCTGTGTCTGCCCATTTAACGGTCACCCTGGCCAACGTCAGACAAACAGGCACACACACACACACACACACGGTAACACATGCCACCTGGGGCTATTTACCCTGAATGGACCAAACAAATCTGCCCATTACAGTGTCTTTACATATCTGGGCTGAAAAATTAAGTGTTCTCCTTTCACTAATCACCTTTCATAATGGCCCTCTGCTGATATGCCTGTGAGCTCAGGATAGTCCTAATAATAAGATAATAAGAGTAATAATAGACCTCTGTGGCTGTTAGATGTGTTGTGATATGCTGTGATGTGTTGTGGTATGCTGTGATGTGTTGTGGTATGCTGTGATGTGTTGTGATATGCTGTGGTATGCTGTTATAATGTTAAAGGCTCAGTTAAGAACTGCCAAAATTACTCCCAGTCCTAATCCTACTTTGGTATAGATATTACACTGCAATTTCGCATGTATGAGATGACTTGAAAACAAAGGACATTGATGAGATTTTCCAAATAGATTTGCATCCCATCAGGAATTCATCGTACGTTAATTCGCTGCTAAATCGTATTGACATGGGTTCAACTAGTTTTTGTCTGGTAGGACGTTCAGCACTGAAATTTCTATCAGTGAATAAACATATTATGGCAGCTGCTGCCTTGATAATGTTTTTTTTAAATATATGGAGAAACCATATGGAGATTCTTCCAGTCATCCTGAAGGTCGTATGTTAGCAAGCACATAGCTTACAATATGTGCAAGGAAACAGTTGTCACATGTCGCATGTAGTATAGAAACTTCAGAAATCATCTAAACAGGGCTTGTGGGCTCCCTGTTACCACATATGCTTTCAGTCCGGGTCATTTGGGTGGGCCGGTTCCTTTGGAAGGCACCCTTCCACATGGCATCTGCAGCGGAGCTGGAAACACCGGAATCCTGGTCAAGTCAGCTTGAGTGTAATGGAAGAGCCCACAGACACAGCCTGAACCACCAGAGAGATTTTATTTCCTTCCAGGATTCTCCTAAAGAGGCAGCACGCAGGGCGGGATGCGGAGGGCTGATTTGGGAAGCGTTTGCTCCCAGCAGCCTCTGTTTTTATTGCGTATGTTGCTTAAGTATCTACCTGCTTATGTGTTTGTCTGTCTGTAGATTTCTTATGAATAAAGTAAAACATTCACAAATTATATGATTGCACCCATATTACAGTACGATGAGGTGGTTAAGCTATAAATAGATGCTTGGGTATATTTTGAATTTTTTGCCTCTGTCTCTGTGCTACTCAGTGCTGGGGAAACTAACTGTCATGCTGTATTCTTAGACTGTGACAGTCAATTGAATAAACCTCATTTCAGATTTGAGTGGCAGGGGAAACTTTCCACTGAGCCCGGGACTTAGAGGTGGTTTCCACAGCAACTGGAATGATTTACAACTTTTGGTCTCAGGAACATTTATTTGCATCCCCAGCATGAAGGGCGCGGACTGCCTCTCCGATAGGCTCGAAGTGTCGGGTTTCACTGGCACAAGTTTACTTCCATACCGGAAGCATTCAGCGCAGAGGAAGTTCTGGGTCAGCGAGAGATCTGGAATCCCAGTGCTTGTTTTCCAGACGTGAAAATACTCCATTATGACAAATAAACTGACCAAATAAGGCATGTAATGCCTTGTGTTCTTAGGTTGCAGGGGCCTTGGACAGAAGGCTTGGACACAGGATGGAGAAAGTGCCCCTGACTCTCACTTCAGTTCCGTAATATGATGTAACCCGACCCTGCTTAGAGTTATGCACAACTTCAGCTTGAAGGATGAATTGTATTCACAGGCCATTTTTCTCTTGTGGCCATGTTGAATCAAAGAAGATGCCTCTCTCTTTCTCTCTCTCTCTCTCTCTCTCTCTCTCTCTCTCTCTCTCTTTCTCCCATCTGCTTTACCTCTTTCCATCTTTCTTCTCACATGGCTTGGCTGTTACAGGCACTCTCGACCTCACATCAGTCGTTTCCAGAAGATGTAGCTGTGCTCAGAACAGAAGGGCATCGATTGGGCATGTGACAGACCATTAACCTGCATTTTGTTTAGCATGCAATAACTAGCTTTTCTTTTTCAGAATTTTTCTTTTTATTTATTTTTTGCTGTTATATTTGTTTTTTACTTAATGTAATTGCCAATTCTGAATTCATCCATAAAGTTTCCCAGGAAGCTTTTGGAGTGATCGTAATTGGGAAAATCCAGTCAACAACATGTGTCACACAAACAAGGGTAGAAAAACATCACAGATAGTTGTATCCTAAAAGACCACAAATAGGCTAACTGGAAGGAAAACGTAGATGAGGTTGGTAAACAGGGAAAATGCTCAGAAATGCCCGACAGAACAAGCAGGAAGAAAGTCTTAAAATGTGTTTGTATTGCTCCTAATGGATCCATCAGTTAAGTGTTGTGGCAGGTAGAGGAACAGCAGGCAAACTGAAGAGGGATTCTGGATCTACACGCATCTTTGCTCCATCACTGGAACTCTACTCCCCTGCATAGTTTCAAGTTCTCCCGGCTCTAAAAAACCTGATTTCACTCATTTTGAAACCCATTAAGAGCTGGATTAACAATCAAATGGGCAGTTTTCCCAAACGGATTAAAGCTTTATCCTAGACTAAAAGAGGAGTTTCAGCAGAGAGTCCATGGTGTCGGGTATTTGCATATCTGTCCTTCCTGGAATATTTTGTGGGGTGCTTGGATCACTAAGTTGTCCACTGGTGACTTTCTGATGTCCTCTGTTACATTGAAACAGCTGCCACTTGCAAAGCCCATGGTCACTTGATTATAGTTGAGCAAAAACATTCTGTCCTTTACTTCTAAACACCCTTATCCTGAAAGAGTGCTTTAGTGCAATAATATCCTAATAATATAAATACAGATTTTTTCAGACAGAATTTATAGGATGGGATTATGTTGCAGCTATATAAAGACAGCAATGTAGAGACAAGATCGGCACTGCCTGTGCGTTCTTTGGAAACAGGACGTGTGTCGTACTGCGTCTAGACCGTCAGTCAGATGTTGCTACAAGTCCTCCCAGAGGAGCAGTTGAAGGCACCACTGCCTCCATCACCGCTGCGCCGTTACTGTGGCACCGTGGCAACGGCTGTAATAAGCCTCCAAGCCCGACAGATACAACCTCAGGCGAAGGTAGCTGAGCAGCAGAGACCTCCCCATTGTTAGTCTAGGTCTGCCAGATTGGCATTGGGAGACTCGGTCTCTTTGACCTGAGGTTGCTAGGCAACGGTCGTCTTCCGGGAGAGAGATGAAGTGATCTTTTATTTCCTGTAACCTTGTAGCTTCTGTTTAGGATAAGCACAATTTGACTTTTAAGTTGAGGGGGAGGAGCCAAGGGGATGGTGGACGTGCTCTCTCCGCGTAAATGATAACGATGGAAATCATCCTTTGGAAATGCTCCAAGAATAGTGTCGTTTGGCTGAATCATTGTTCGGATCCAACAGCTGCTAAATTTATGAATGAAAATGCCAAGCAATGTGTTTATACATTCTGTTGAATGTTAAAAAACTTGTGGTTTTGGGAACTTGAAATCAGGGTTCAGCTTGTTAGATGTTTGCAGTGCAGTGTGGGAGTAGCACAGTGACACAGGCTTTGTTGTTTAGACTCCTGCAGCATACTGGGACAGAAATTACACACTGAGATTAAAGTCCAGAGTGCCTTTAATGAGCTTTAATTCAGTCTGTGATGTAGGCATTGTATAGGCTACATAGGAAAAGCGTCCATTTTATAAATTCTTTTTATAAAGTGTTCCTAATTTTGATAATTAGACAGATTAACATAATGTTGAATAAAACTGCAGTGTGTGGCACTAAAACTGCTCTGTGTGGTTGCAAATCCTTTTCGGTTGATGAATGGCTGAGGCCTGCTGGCCATAGCGACCAGATGCTGGGTACATTCCCCGGTGAAGCCCTTTATTACGTACTGCATCTTTCAGTGGCTTTTGTTTTTTTTAGCCTTGTCTTTAATAATCGAAATGCAAAATGTATTTCCACCGTGAATGAAGAGCATTCCAGGTTTTGGCCCCTGGCTATCTCTGTGTCCGCTTCAGTGTTACGGTTCAGGTCACCAGCCTGCAGCAGGGCAAAGCCCCCGTACTGGAGTCCGGAAGCGTCGGCCTGTGTGAGCGCTGTTCGGATCCCTCGGTGCCTTCCAGGCATCACCTGGCTAGCACTGCCAGCAGCCACAACAAGAGCAGAAACAGCAGTGCCAATCCCACCGGCAGCCGCTCGCGCCCAGGTGTCCATTTCCCACATCAGCCTGCATCCCTTGGGGTTATGAGGCCTCTGTCCTTTCTTCCTAACAGTGCAAATTTAACCGTTTACACAGTCGGCTCTGATTAATATTTCTTATTGATCTGCTCTGATTTATCGGCCTCTTCGTGGCCTCCTTTATTGCCGCTGGCATTTCGTCGAATCTCACGTTGCGAGATCACAGACTGCAAGTGCAAATGCCACATTGGCAATTAACTCAAGCCCTCCTGTTAGCTCTCTCCCGTCAGAGCTGATGATGCATCATCTGGGTAGGAAACAACCAAGCAAACAATTGTCCTCTTTCTTGCGGGATGAAAACCGTTCAATTAGGATTTGCATTGCAGAAACTCATTTTTTTTTCACAGCAGGAGTTTCACAGCTCCATTTGAGTCATAGCTGAAGTCTCCCTTTAATCTATGACAAAGTGTCATGGAGAGGGTGAAGGTGTGCCCAAGGTTATTTCTTGCATATCGCACCTTAACAGTTCTGATCGCTTTCGGTCCAGCGTGAAACGTTCAGTGTCATTTTATAGCAAGGCTTTAGGATATTTTCTTGCAGTCTTTGACATTTTCTTCAAGCCAAAGAGCTGATGCTTGCAGAAACAGGACATGTGGTCAGTGACAGTGTGCGTCGCTGACAACTCACTTAGCTGACTGGACCTCCCCCCCCACACCCCCCCCGCCTCCTGCTCACCACATTGTCGTTGGTGCCATGTTGACCTCCAGGTCTCAATGGTTCCATCACAACAGTGTTTGAGAATCTCTAGGATATGATGCTTTTGGTGGTGATCACTGTGTCGTCCAGCAAGAAGCAGCCATAGCAGCTGTTGTTTTTTTCAAATTTTTACCTTGTGTAACTGTCAGAATGAGAGAGATGTGATTTTTTTTGTGTGTGTGTGCAAAAGATAAGACCTACAATTGACTTTCACATTGCTTTAGCTTAATATATCCAGGCCTTGTATATGCAGGTGTGTCAGAACTCACCTTCTAGAGCAGGTAGAACATGGTGCTACTAACACCAAGGTCATGGGTTCAGTTCCCAGGGGGCGTATATACTCTCACCCTAATAAGTGTGGAAGCCGCTCTGGGTAAGTGCATGTGCCAAATGCCATTAATGTAAATTAAACCTGAAGAGAAGGAGCGGTACTACTGAAAGCCCTTTCTGTGATCGAGGTCGTCGAACTCTCAGGTCTGCTGTGTTTTGCTGAGCGAGTGAAACAGGCTTTTAAACTGGGGAATTTCCTAGTGTTCCTGTGGTACCGGTCCAGTTGCCCCAGTGTTCACGAATGTTTCTCCTGGTACCATTCCTAGTCTGAGTCCCTGCTTAAAACTTGCAGGCTTTCACTTCTGCGTGACTTTGTGTGACGCATTAAATCAGTGTCTAATTGCTTTCAGAGTCCAGCGACGACACACCTTCTTATCACCCCTTCTCTTTTATCCACTGCTGGTTTAGCAGAACATACCAATGCTTGAGTAAAACAATAGCTACACAGACTCCACATCAACAAGCATACATGGTTGACAGTAGCCATCGGGAAAATGAATGGAGAATATAAAACATAGTTTATGTATTCTATAAAACAAAGCCTAATGAATATATTCTATATAAGAACACATACGAATTCTAATGAACTATAATGTGACGCACCATGTAACACTGGCACAGATTCTAGAAAGTTCTCTCAGATGTGCTTTTTAGGGAAGAAGGCAATGGATTTTGTCCCTGGAGAAATGTAGCCTCGTGGCTGTCTGTCCTGTAGGCTTTTATTTTATATGCTGATGTGAGCTGTTGCGCCCTCGGTGGAGTTCTTTGGCCTCCTGCAGGCTGGATGGTGTGAACTTTGATGAGAGAGACAAAGAGTGATTCACGATGAACTGAAACGCACAGGGATGAAACGCTACCGGTGGTCCGCATTTCTCCTCATAAAAACCGGACCTGTGGCAGGACTCAGTCGAGAAACTAAGCATTGATTAGAACAAGAGACCTTTTTACTTTATATCTCAGCTCCAAATTGTGACCTGGAGGTTTCTTTTTCAAACTTACCAATTAGATATCCTGTCATTAATATTTAATTTGATTTCCCATTAACCACTGGATTAATTCGCTCTACGTGACTGAAGATTAACCTGCCAGAAGCTTTAAAAGTATATTCATATGCAGCCAGCAGCTGAGGGCTTTCTCAAAGATCAGATTGCCAAAAAAGGTCGGCAATAAATCTTTGTAATCACAATTGTCTGGCACTCCGTACACTTTATTTTGCTGATGCGCTTGACCTTTGGAGGTGAGGAAGACAACTACTACCAGGCGAACGTATCGCCGTGCATAATCACGACTCGGATTGCTCGGGGGGCTTCTGGTTAACACAGTCCATTCGACTTACCCTTCCTGTCCTCTGCTAATGCTCTGCCTTCATCCATCATTCAGAATGCTTTTCTAAACGGCAGCGTTTTACTAAAGGTTCCGATTACCACGCACGCGGTCGCAGCATACCGAGAAGGCAGCTCCGTGCCCTCCTGGCTGCCTCCGATTGATTCACACCGCTTGGTTCCAGCAGCTTCCTGTGTAGAGGATGGATGAGGTCGCTGATGTACGGTGCGGTCAGGGCACGAAAGCAACAGGTTGAGTGTGTAGTTCAGATAGAAGTCAGTTTTTTATGGTCAACCTGCCCTGCTAAAGACCGCACCGTCACTGGTGGGAGACATACGTGGCTGATATCTGATCTTTACCAAGAGTGAATGCACTTCTTCCACCACGCAGTGATTGGACAGTGCTTGTTTGTCAAGATTTTCTCAAAGTTTGCCATAGGCTTAGTTATCGGTCTGATCTGGTGGCCATGTTAATTAGGTCTTTTACTAGGACATGGCTTAAAGAGAAGCCGGTCGTTCATTGGCTCTTTTATTGAGCCACTGTTTGGACACAAGCTGGTCGTGACACAGAGCGCAAATGTTTTGTTGTCTGCCCAGGAATGCTTATCAGGTGGCACAGAATATGCTTAGAAAAGGCACAGAGGTGAGCGAACCCGTACACACACCCCCCCCCCCCACACACACAGACACACACCCACACACACACACACACCCACACACACACACACACTCACACACACACACACACACACACACACACACACACACACACACTCACACACACACACACACACACACACACCCACACACACACCCACCCACACACACACCCAGACCCACACACACACCCACCCACACACACACACACACACTCACACACACACACACACACACTCACACACACCCACACACACACACACACACCCACACACACACACACCCACACCCACACCCAGACCCACACACACACACACACACACACACACACACACTCACACACACACACACACCCACACACACACACACCCACACACACACACCCACACACACACACACCCACACACACACAGACACACACACACACACAAGATGCTGTGGCACTAGCAGGTAGATCAGAGATGTATACCGCCATGTTCTGCAGCAGAGGTGTGTGTTTGTGTGCAGGAACTCTAGTGTGCGGCTGTGCATTGACAGCAATCTTACTGCTAGTTTCTGTCAGTCCAGGACAAAAGAATGAAATGACCACCGATAGTTCAGTAAGATGGACGTCTCTGGAGGCATATGAATGTGACGGATATTTTTGGCCTTAGAACGTGTGCTCTCTGCTTGTTCTGCTCTCCAGCGATTATAGCTATGTCTGTCAATGATATTTTTAGCACGTACATGTGTGATAGGGAGAGGACTATTGAACACACACTAAGTGTGTGTGTGTGTGATTTTTTTGTTTACAGAGCTCGTGATCTGCTGCTTTACAGGCACACAAGACTCAGGACAGTCTTGGCCACGTGAGCAAACAACGTGAAAGGTTAGCCGGTGGCCGCTGTGGGTCCTGACAGGGCGCTGGACGTGGGATGGCAGTCCCTTCTGGCCAGGCAGCACTGAGCCAAAAAGTCCTGCTTCAAGCAGGCAGCCCATACACAACAGAGAAACTCAAGCCGGCATGCTACTCTTCTGTAAGGGTTTTGAACCGACAAGTGAAGAAACTTTTTTTTAAGTAGTAGATTTTAGAATATTTACAATAGATCAGTATATTGGTGTAAATTTGAAGATAAAGAGATGAGCATGAGGCAATGAGATCGGCACGAGATACTGTGCCTGATTTCCATTAGTGTGATTTTTACCTGGTGGTAAATGAGATGTCACTCACCGATGCCTCCGTCTTCATTAAATCAGCATGCGTGACAGCTGATGAGGGGCAACAATGAATAAAAATCTAATCGGTTAACACGATTCTCCACGAGCACTTCACACCCAGCTGTCAGTGAATACTATATATAAACCATGCTGCATTTCCGACGCATGGACAGGCTGAGCGGAGCGGAATGCCGCAGCAGTCAGGGATCAGACCTGGCATTCAGACGGCGGAACACATGCCTGCGCCAAAGGCACCAGGAAGACACCGAGCTCCTGGAATCCCCGGAGCCGCTCCCGCACCCCCGCACCACACCCGCACCCGCTGGCGAATCTTAGCTGGGCGTGCCGGCTCACTTGCGTTGTCTGCTGTCAGACGGGAACAGCCGTCTGTGGATGTTACTTTCATCTGCCATCTCAAAGCAGGGCACCCTCAGAGCCGGCGTTCTGATCTAGGATCAGCTCTCTCTCTCTCGCTCTCTCTCTCTCTCTCTCTCTCTCTCGCATGCATTCTTAAATGTCACATTTAAGTCGTTAAGACGCAGATCTGTTGTCGGTCCGCGTCTCTTCCACAAAACGCCGCCTTGTGCGCATAGATCCGTGTCCTTAAAATCCCCCCTGCCAATGACGTTCTACGCTTTCACCAAGCCTATTTTTTTATCGATGCAGAGCGAGTCTTTTATTTTCAACACTAACGCAAAGGCAAAGCCGTCGTAGCTAGACAGTGGCCGAGAATGGCGGGAAGGTTCTCCTGGCAGCTCCCGGCTCCACTGCAGGAATGCTTCAGCACTTCGGTCTAGTCACACCCAGTAAGTAAGCACATGCCTGGGCCAACTGTGAAATACTGTATGCAGCCCCTGTCGCTCTGTTTCTCAGCCTTAAATAACCTGGTTGGAGCATTTGGTGTGGAGACAGGTAAAACCTCCCAGCAGTTTTCTCTTAAAGGGCTTATTTGCCCTCACACTGATACACTGTCCGTGTAAAAATAAATAAAATGACTGACCCACTTGCCAGTTTGTTTTCTTTTTGTTTTTTTTCCATCTGTCCTTCAGTACTATTAAAATGAAGGTCTGGCATTGGAGGTTAAGTTTTGTGGCGCTGTTATTCCCATCTCCCCCAGTGGAAGCAGGTTGACCTTGTGCCATCGCTACTTGGTCTCAGTAACAGATTGCAACACAGATGTCTCTCCTGGTCCTGTGGACTGCAGTGATTTGCTAAATACGCCACCGTTTTTTACATTTTTTAAAAAGGATCCAGTGACTACGGCACAAAAATGACTGTGTGAAAGAAGGATCAATGTTAACAAATAACTTTGCTGGGTAAAACTGCACCATGAGAAACATAAGACAGTGTCACTGTAAGCAGCAGCTACCGGGCTATAGTCCAGTGACTCTTTTGTTTCTCGCAGACATGTACACTACAAGGTGTAAGCAATATATTACCTTTGAACAGATTAACAATATATTACCTTTGATCATATTAGCAATATATTACCTTTGATCGGATTAGGTCTGGATATTTTACCAGGTATCAGTTCCTATATCTTCCCTTTAGAGTGGAACTGTCCCCCTCTCTTTTGTTGTTTTGTTTGTGTGTGTGTGTGTGTGTGTGTGTGTGTGTGTGTGTGTGTGTGTGTGTGTGTGCTTGTGACTATACAAAAATGACTCAAGGCTTGGAGCAAGTCAGGGACACCTTTTGGCTGTGTAATTAATCACATGACATAAACAGGCAATTCTACTCCTGTGTGGTTGCGTGTTGGACCAAATATGGCCTATGACTGGTTTTACTTTCCAGCGCTGGCAACTGCCAGGCAGATTCTCCATGATTTAGTAGCTTGGTATGATGGTAATTGTGGCCCAATGCCATCTGCATAGAAGGACTTGTTATTGTGTGGTGCAACATCTACAGAGATCTCTTTATCTAGCCTCTGGAACACAGTTATATAGTCATAACCCTTTATAACCCTTTATTACTGGCTATCTGATAGATGACCTTGGTAGGTCCAGCTATATTACCAGTCTTGGAACACTAAAATGAGTGGACTGCAGATATTTCACTAGGGTTAAAAATTCATTTTTCATAATATGCATTGTCTGTTTGATTCAGAAATAGCATGTATAGTTCCGCACTTCCCAGAATGCATCACTGAGGTATTGTTTCCAGCGCCCAGCTGTGCTGCATGCAGTGTGTGGGGGAACAGGAGTGGGTGTGATTAGACATGCCTGGAAATATTCTATCCATCTAAAAAAACCCAAAAACAAACCCCATTCAAAACGCAACTCTCATCAGTCCAGTCATGAAAGGTAGAGAATTATTTTTGCTCACCGAGGTTGTGTTTGTTTGCGTATGGAATCGTGGTTTACAGATATGTGGAAATTTCACTCCTCTGCATTCCGGCCAGTTCCGTAAGACTTCTGTTTGTGGCCCAGTCCGAAAACCAAAACAGCGTCTTTGATTCTGGTGCCACCTCCCTTCGTTACAGATCCGTATACCTGTGGTCGGCAGGCCCAGCTCCCTTTACTGAGACCGATATACTTTACACAGCAAAGGTAGAACGGCATTCTGTTCTATGGCACTCGGTACCCGCCCCACCCCCTAAAGGAAGTGTGATATACTATATAACAAAAGTATCAAAGCATTCTGCCCTGTGGTACTCAGTAACTGTTAAAAGGACCCCAAGGTGCCCATTCCAGGCACACTCCAGAGCCACTGGAGACCCCCTCCTGACGGATCACTGTCCCTGCAGCTCTGCGGTCTGCTTCACTGGCTCTTTGCCATTTCCCGTTCCGTGAATCGGTTTATTTTGGTGGTCTTCAGTGCTGGAGCCGGCGGGTAACTCTGTCCTGCGCTGCCGTGGTTAGTGCGGTGTAGACAGTTTCTTGTTGGCACTGTTTTTATTGAACACCCATTTCCCCACCACCACATGCCCTCCTGTGTCCTCTGGGAGCAGCTGCTGGTGTTCTTCCCCCCCCAGGCTGATGCAGTATTTAGCATGCAGACAGAAGAGAGTCCGTTCCCACGCCATAGAAACTCTGTGAAAAGTTCACATCTTGCCCAGGGAATGTCATTTGCTGTTGCACATTGCAAACCAATTGTGCATGCCAGTTTTTTCTATATGTACTCCCCCCTGATAAGATTTATTATTTCTGCAATGGTTTCTAATGATTTCGCCATCTCTTTACTAGAATCAAACCAAAACATGCAGGAAAGTTTTATGCAGCATTAAAAACCAGAAAAAAAAAACCAGGCAAAAACATTTTCTATGTTACAGTTGCAAGTAGTTAGTGTGACCTCCCCTTACACTCAGCCTAAAGCTAAAGAAGAACTCTGGGAATGCTGAAAGAAGCCTGGTATAATATGTAATAATATAAGATTACTTCAGAAAACTTCAGGACAGTCTCCCCAAAAGAGCTGTGCTTAGTGCCAAGGGAGGCCACACTAACTACTAACTTTTGCCTGTATAAGCCATTTTGCTCTGAAAGCAGTATTTTTTAAAATTGTGCATGAATTTCCTGTATTTCCTGTATTTTCTGTTTGTGTTGTAATAAGGACACTGATAAATTATTATATATGGTCAATACACCATCGCATTTTGGCCTAAGACATTTGCACTGTAGTGTATATAGTGTCTTTCTTTCAAAACGTATTCGATTGAAAAGCAAAAGCAGCTTATTGATGCTGTCGATTCTCATTTTGAGATGTGTGTACATCTTGGAGAGCAGAGACCCAGGTGTCTGCTAATGATATGGAATGTTGAGCACACAAAAGAAACTGGTTGAAGTTACTTAAGGTTTTTCATTATGATTGAAGTGAAAAATATAATCATAACATGGGCTTGTTGTTGTTAGTCTGGCAGAAGAACCCAGATTGTTCCTGTATACACATAAACACCCACCCACCACACCTATATATACACAAACAACTCTGAGCCAGCGCAAAGCCAGAACCATGGCCAGTAGGGACCTCAATTGGTTCTGGGCTTGCATTTGTATGTGTGTGTGTTTGTTGTGTGTGTGTGTGTGTGTGTGTGTGTGTGTTAATGTGAGGTGTGTGTGTGTGTGTGTAAACGTGTGTGTGTGTATAAGTGTGTGTGTGTGTTAATGTGAGGTGTGTGTGTGTGTGTGTGTGTGTGCACTCGTTTATGTGAGGGGTGTGTGTGTGTGTATGTGTGTATGACTGCACATTTCACCAGAAGTACTGGGCTTTTATGCAAATTTCTAAGTTTAATCATAGTATTTTGGAGGAGTCTGGGTATGTGGTCAATATAGCAGTATTGTCATTTGTAGATTCTAACAAGTTTAGAAATGAGAAATTATTTCAAATGATTGGAATAGTCAGTAACCAATGAAAAAGTAAACCTCTCCTTATATATAAGAGCACATTTTGGATATCTGAGAATTACATGAGAGGTTGTGCAAATTATGAATCAGATATTGACATTTATGAAGGTCAGATACTGAATTTTAGCTCCTGTTTCAAAAGGTTAACATGGCCTGAAAAACATCGGAGGAAATAGATTATTGCATAAAAGAACTGGGGGATTTTAATATGAGCATGACAGTTTAATTTTGGATGAAATTTTAGAAGGCAGGATTGATAAAACTCTTGGTCTGGAGGATTGGCTCTCAGAAACTAATTACAGTTTCACTATCTCTGAAATTTTCCACTGTAATGAAGCTGACAAGTGCCAAGTATGATTTAATTTGGTTGTGAAGTGAATATCTCAAACACTGTTTTCTTTGTTAATAAGAACTGAAAACCTGAAGGCTTCACAGCATTTGACAGATGCTGTTATTCAGGGCAACTAACATATTTATTAGTATACCATTACATATTCTCCCTGGGACTCAAGGCCATAACCTCAGTGTTTCTAGTACGTTGTACCTGCTCTACTAGTTAAGCCACAGTAACACTGCAGGAGTGTGTTAAAGTACAGCTGAATGCGAAAGAGCTTCAGTTAAACTAGATACACATTTAGCCAAAGCAATTAAGGATTAAGAGTCTTGCTTAGGTGCCCAACAGTGGCAACTTGAGACTAGTGGGGCTTGAACTGGCAATCTTCTCATTACTAATGAAGTACATTAACCACTGAGCTACCACTGTCCCGTTGATGCATATGTAGATTGGAATTCCAGCAAATCCATTACTAGGTTTTCTGACTGTATTGAATCAAAGTGTTTTACAGTGACTGCAACACTAAAGGGTCCATGTGGTGTGGTGTGTCTGGTGTGTGACGCTGTTTTCCTGAGAAAAGTGCCGTCGTCATATCGGTCGTCTTTTGTAAGCGTTTCTTCCTTGTGCTCTGCTGTCCGTGAGAGTCTGCGCCGTGCAGAAAGTAAAACTTACCATTTCTAGGACTCCAGTTACTGTGATGTGAAGCAATTGTTTGGCAGGGTAATCAGGAAAGAAGAATCGCAGTACTCAAGCCACACACAAACCTTATCCAGTGCTTTACTGCCAAGAGCAAAGTCCTTTGAGGGTAGAATTGCGATGGTAAGCTGGTTGAGTCTCCAGACACCATGAAGCAGATCGGCGAACCCTAGAGTAACCGCTGAACTCTGCCATAACTCCTTCTTGTGCCGTCTGCTACGGAAACGCCAGTGCTTCTCTCTCGACTAGTGATTCATTACTGCGCTGACGCGGTGGCCAAGGGTCACCCGAGGAGGGCATTCATTCTCTCCCTCTTAATGCCACAGGGCTTTCTGCTTCAGCCACACCAAGACAAGCGTGTTCCCTCAGGAGCCCCGAAATGTGCGTGTTTACCATCTGTAATTCAGCGTGCTGCGGCTGTGCTCCTCGTATTCCCAGTGGGTTTCTCTTTGGGAGAGAGGCTTTTTTACTTACTGTAAAACAATCTGCAGTTTTAACAAGCAGGACTGTGGCACCAACAAAGATCGCATTGTCTCAGCACGTGTATTTGGATTGTAAGTAGGGACTTGTAAGCTTAATGCTCTGTGGCTTTTCCCGGTGACTCTATGGTGTAGCAAAGTTCATATCCATGGCATCTAAAAATAAGCAAAATGTACCTTTTTCATGAATACCACCATGTCACATATAGTTTATTTGGTGTGTGGATTTTTTTTGTTTTTTTTTTGGTGTGGCTACAACACATTAAACATGAAGTTGATTTAGTTTTCTCTGAGTTACTTACGACTTATATTTCCTCCAGTTTGAAAACTGCTCTGGTCGTTCCCACCCAGATCAGAGGCGTTAAAGCACTGAGCAACTGTCCAATATGTCATGGTACTTCAGTTAGCGCTCACACACTACGCACAGTATGGTTTAGATCTCCTAACCATTACTGGACAGGTGACACACTTCTCCCTTGCCGGCGTCTTCCGCAGGGTTATGACATCACCCTGTTCCTCTAGCTCACGCAATCCAACTGGAGTGTTGACACTATTTAGACGACAGAAACCTGCCGAGTGTAGATTATACAGTTGACAATGAGAGCTCTCTCCCGGCATTTCTGAGCTAGAAGTCTCATTACACGTGTTTTAAAAGCCTCAGCCAGCGCAAATTATAGATGTGCTGCCTACAAAATCCAGTAATCCTGAGAGGCTGGCGCGTCTGCATTATCCAGCTGCGTCACCTAGTCGCAGCATGCAGCACTGATGTCGAAAATGGTTCTTTGAATGTTTTTCTTGTATCCCTCTCGGTACATTTTAAGGCGGCAGTTAAAAAACCTTGCCCATGGGATGATGTGCACTATTGCATGGTGCACACACTGGAACAAAGTGAGCAAATGAGGCATTAAAAATGGGCTCGGACTCATGCTACTGATGATAACAGACACCGAAGCTGTTTTCAAGACCAAAGCGCTCAAGGGGATGCTTGGAGCAACGGTTATTCCAGACAATGAAAATCAAATAAAATTCTTAAGGTCACATGAAGGTCTGTTTATCCTTCAGTTGGTTTAAGGAAAGCAACCATGAAGCAGTGGCTGGCAAATCCTGCTGCTATGAGCAGATATTCTGCAGTTATTCTGTCTGATATTGGGATTGGTTAGCGTGGCCTAGCTTTTTTCACATCAGGTCATGTTTGCGGTTAGTCAGAATGGGCCGTGTTCCTCTAGCTCATCTCTGCCCAGCAGAGAGATTTGCGTGTCCGGGGGGTTTGGGGGGGGAGGGGGGGGGCTTAACTGTTGGCATCGTGGACATTTAACTGCTGCTTTTCACAGTCACTCCTCCTGCAGAGTGGAACAAAACAGCTTTGTTTTGTTTAATGCCTAATGCGTTTGTGCTGAAAACCAAAGTGGCGAAGAGACAGTCGGATTGTTGGTGCTGCAGACCTCTCGGTAGGGAGGGTGCCGTGAGCACGGCGAGGCTGTGTGAATCAGAGCTGGCTAAGGCATGCAGGCCGCTGGCTCACTGCTGTGTGAAGCAGTGTGCATGTGCGTGAACTCTGCTGGACTCTTCTGGAGTTATGGAGTTGCCATAGTTAGCGTTGTTTATACTGCTGTCATGCGTTGCTTCTTGCTTTCAGAACCTTCTCAATAGAAGATGCGGTCTAAATCTTGGGATGAGATGATGGCCCGTTAATCCCCCCCACCCCCCCACCTCGCTGTCATGATTCAGAGTGTGAAGCGTCCCCGTGTTCCGCTTCACAGGCCAAACACAGCAAAAGCTCCAGTATTGACTCAACGCTTATAGCCTTAAATTAAATCTCACTGTTTATTCATGTCCAGATGGACTTATATAAACACTGTAGGTGTTAATGCAACATGGATGTTGTCGTGGTGTAGACGGTGCTAAGGAAAGAAGAGAAGGGCGCAGGTGCTAATGGAATGGGCGCTAGGGCTGATCCTGGACCAGGGCAACGCAGCGATCTGTCAGTCTGATCCAGGACCAGGGGACTGCGGCAAACTATCAGGCTGATCCTGGACCAGGGGAATGTGGTGAACTATCGGGCTGATCCTCGTCTGCACTGTGAGAGTAGGTAGTGACTCTGAGTGGAGCTCACATCTTCCCATCACATTCTCTCACTCTCTCTGTGTCTGTCTGCTGCCCCTTACGTTCCTGCCGAACCACAGGCCCCCCCGGCATGTTCTGCTGGGTGATCTTTCGCAGAACATGCCATCCTCATGCCACCCGCTGGTTTCTAGTTTCAACAGAGAGGCATGGGATCTGAGAGCACTCCATTTGTGCTGTTTCCTACATACCAGAAGAGAGAGAGAGAGAGAGAGAGAGAGAGAGAGAGCGCGCATGCTGTCCTACTTTTGCACAGTGTAACTTGTGATTACCTTATCCTTACCCCCTTAGTCTTAATGTGCTTAATCTGCACAGAGCATGAGCCACAATTGATTTGGTACACTTGCATTGTTCAGATGTAGAAACAGACAGGGCTGAATATTTGCGTGTTTATGCTGGAACTACAGGGGGCTTCGAGTAGTGAACTGGGCACTCCCATGGTAGACGACCGTGTCCGGGCATGGCGGACCCATGGTGTCCCCGTGCAGATGTGAGCGCCCCCTGGTGTGGACTTGCTGCCATTTCATCCCTTCCCTCTGTTGTTTCTCCCCGTCTTGCTTCTGATATCCCCCCCCCGTCCCCGGCTCCCCCAGACAGCCCCGTCAAACACAACCAAGGAAATAAAAACTGTTCGCATCTGTTTCCATGGAAACTGAATCTCAGGCAAGCCCTCCTTCTCTTCCTCTCTCCCCATCGCGCTCTTTCCTGTTCTGTGAGCGTTAAAAAGGGCTGGAAGAGCAACTCTTGACAAGAACACAAACCAAATTGCATTCACACGCAGCAGAAAAATGACCACCAAAACCTGGGCCCTATCCAAATCTGTAACAGCTTCCCTCGACGTTAACATCTTGTGTAGAAACATCAAGCAGATTTCAGCCCAACTTTTTAATACCTACGCATCCAGTTTGAAAGCGTATCGCGTTCCCTAGCTTACAGGTTTTGCCATTTGTGTTGACCTTCGGAAATACGTCATTTTCCGCAAATATGTTTCATGGTTTCATACATAAGTATTTGTGAATTATGAAACATTTTGACTACCGGTTGGTTTAGACCGTTGAGTGCCATAGTCAGAATGTTCCAGAGCCTGGGGCTCTCAGCACCAGGAGACGCGTGTTAGGGAGCTGACGAGAGACCAGACACGCCTGACACTTTGACTCTTTATTTGGAGGACAAGGCTGAAGTAATGGACTGTGGCAGGAAACAAATGGCTCCAAATGTCTGTCCCCCTCTTTCTGTGGGTGACCGAAGGACTCCTTAGTTGGGCAATTCATCCGAAGCCATTCAGGATCTCCAGACAGGGAGGCCCAATTAAAATCAGACCGAGAGTGGGTAGAGCATAACATGCATGTCTGTGTTATAACAAAGCCTGGGAAAGTCTGGGGAAATTGCAGTGCTTGAATGGCCAGGTGAACCTAGTTGGCGTGTATAGAGCATTTGCTTGCTGACAGTATTTTCTGAGCTGGTTCATTTGAACATTGTGGTTTTTAGTTAATTTATGTGAATATAAAGCAGGTTTTTAGAAAGTTTTTTTAATCAGGAAAATGGAATGATCTACATTTTTTAATCAGTACTTGTAATCATTACTTTGTTCAGAAATACTCCCTTAATCCATTTTTTTGCATCTCCAGACTAAAATGCCCATAAGTGTATTGTTTTATGTAAATGTGGTTTTACCAAACTGTTGGACATGAAAAACAATAAAATTCTAATAACTTTAAAAGAGCAGACATAGTTGATAGCTCACAGCAGGTGAAAACCTAAGATATGCCTCTGAAGACGCATACATGAATCGGCTATTACTGCAGACCAAGTGGCTACACGATGGCGGGTTTACAGTCGTGTAATTTTAGCGCCTTAGAAATGGATGAAAAATTGATTTAGCACCATAGTGGACAGTGCAACTTGTGAAAAATTAGACCTGCCCCAGGTCACAGGTGTTAGTCTGCTTTGTCCCTATGGAATCAAATTTATTCTTGTCAGTGTGACATAAATGTGAAAAACGCATCGCGTTAGTCTTTACTGAGACAAAAAATGAGCCCCTGCCGCACCCCACTGCTGGACAGAACTATCAAGCTTTCTCTCCAGCTCATCTGTGTTGCATTTCCTGTAAAGTTCTTTTGTCAGGTAATTTTTTTTGTGTGTGTGATTGGAGTACTTATGTCCTATTGCCCACTGCTGTGTACTCACGCCACTGTTCAACTGAACGCCCCCTGCCATGAGTTTTATTCCCATTGCATTCTTTATGTCCTGTCAGAACCAAGTATGTCATACAAGTATGCATGCACCTTCTACAATGGGGCCCAGGGGAAATGTTAATTCACCTCAATTTATACTGCACATTGTATATGACTGTTATGACAATAAAGATCTGCCTGACTTGACCTGAGCTGGTGAGCTCTTTCCTACTGATTGATGCCGAAGTGGGTCCCGTTTCCTGTCTCCACTGGCCTTGGCTGCATTGCACTGATGCAGTCTGTGTGACAGAGGGCACCGAGAGCCCAGAGCCCAGACGTCAGCTCGCGATCGGATAGGACTGACTCGAGAAGGTCTGAGGTGTTCAATTAAAGAGGCCGACAGCCCTCGAAGAAGGGTGGGGTAAATTAACGGGCATGTCCGTAAAGGCCTCCATCTGAATGAATATGCCTTCCTGGATGAATGCTTGTGAGTGTGTCTGTAGAGGTGTATCAGATCCAAGTCTGCTTTGTAGGCTAATGAAAGTGTTGTGTGTGACCTTGTGAAAACACTTGAGCAAACATCATTTTTTTATCTTTTGTGTTTCGTTATACATTTTTTAAGCTGTTTATTACCAAAAGAAAAGAGACTGGGTCATAATTTAAGGACATGTTGAAGATTAAACATTAAAGGCTTTAACGTTGTAAAGCTCATGAAGTTTTCTCCCTTTGCTGTGTTTTCATAGCCTTCTGTGAAACTGCTGAATATGGACAATGACACTTGACATTTTGCCAATGAATTGGAAAAGTGATGCAGTAAAAATTGATTTTTTATTTTTTTTGTAGGACATAGAGAAGTTACCATGACGACAGAGACAGGTCCTGAGGCAGCGGTGAAGAATGCAGCAGAGGAGCCACCCCAACACAAAGGGGCAGCAGGGAGCATGCCCAAGTCTGCTTCTGAAGGCAGAATGGTCAAACAGGTATGACACATTGACATCGTACATTGTATTCATTTCATGGAGGCACTTGGAAAGGACAGTGAACTCCAGGGGCCAGGTTTAACCTTATGCTATTCAGTGATTTGGAGCTATGTTTAGTCATGTTTAGTAATTTAATCAAATTTAGAAACCTAAAATATTACTGGAAAAACGTCATAGAACATGCCCAGGAATAGTACAAAGACGCCACTGCAGGTTTGCTGTTTTATTCCGTACATGGAAATTCAACATTTTCAGTGTAATTTCAATCCAGCGTAACTCTGCGACTGTGATCTTTAGGACCAAGACGGCAGACGCCCAGATGATCGCAAAGATCCAGATGACACCTCAGAACGAACGACACCAGGCAAGAGCCCCAAATCCCCTCAGAAGCCTCCCAAGCGTTCCAAGGCCGGCCACTTCAAAGTGACTCTCCTAGACAACAGTGACTACGAAGCCTACGTTGAGGTAAGAACCCTCAGCGCCGATGCTTCGCCCGGCCATAAATGCACCCAGCACACTAATTCTGTTTGCTTTATATGATTCCTGAAATCGCTAAATGTGTCCACGCTTGTCATAAATGAGGTTATTTCACATTTTGCCCTTCTGTGTAGGGTGTAGTAACCCTGTATCCTGAAACTTACCGATGCATATTTCAGGATAGTGTCTAAGAAGATAAGGCCCAGGCTTATTCTCAACATCAACATCGCAATCTATAATTAACGCTCCATCTACCGCTCTAAATGTTTTCCTTTATCATTTTTTCATAAGTATTTATAAAATTATTGACAACCCTGAGTTCATGTTGGAGGTGTATATAAGGGGTGTTATAACAGCCAGACCAGTGGCCAGAGTTTTGCTGTCCTCGGAGAATTAAAAAAATGGTTCTTTTCCCCAAATATTGCAGTTGTAATTTGCAGTGTATGAAAAACCCAAAAGTAAATCAGTGTCTTTGTGACATAGACAAAGATCCTGTACTGCTTTGACTAAAATTATTTTGTTGGATCCTGTGAATGCTGTGATCAGCACACCCAGGAAACCCTCATGTGGAATGGTTGTGATTGGTCAGGATGCTCACAGGGCAAAAAATGTTCGGCTTTTCTCATTACAGCTTTTGGTATCAATCTCTCAAAGGCCAATATTGCGTTAAGGATTCAAAATGATATATTGTGCAGCTCCAGTCCGGTCTGATTTAAGATAACCAAAGCATCCTCCTACTGAAGGCTTCTGTGCAAGCTAATACCCATAGCGACACAGCTGCACTGTTTAGAATTAATTATTCACACATAAGATCACATGGTTGAGCAGTATTGTTACTGCATCAATGTTCTCCCAGGAATTACAGAAATATGTAACTCAGCATTCTGGAAGTGAGCTGGTTGCGTAATGCTCAGGGTTTTTAAGGCCTCTAACACTACAGGCCAAAAGTGCGAAAGCAAGGAGCGGTTGTCTGGACTGGGAATAATCACAGAACGGGAAACAGGATAAGAGCTAAAACAAACTTTAAAAACTCTGGAGGGGCTGCAGTGTTTTCTGCAGAACACCTTACTCGTCTCTCTCTGAGTAGTTCTGACACTCATCGGATTTCTCACCCGTCGAGCTCCTGTGGGATGAAGTCGGGAAAGCATGTCGGAAAAGCAGTTAAAGGAAGTTATTTTCAGAAATGAATTTCAACAAAACATATTATTAACGATCTGCTATTTTTAAACCCTTCATTTTGTAATAAACATATTACTATGCATACATTTTTTTTTTCCTGTTTATATTTTGCAAAGTTATGATTGTTTCCAAACCTTTGCCCTGTAGTCTATGTTGTGTTTTATTACAATATTGTGAGTCTGGATGGATAGACAGGGAGAAGTCTACAGTTCAGTAAAGAATGACAGGAATACAGACTCTAATATACCTTTAGAGCCAGGCAGTTTAATGTTATACACTACGACAAAGAGGGACAGAGATACACAGGGCTTGGCATCGGCGTATCCATTAGATGATATGCATCTTGCTCAGAGTGTGCATGACTGAGCGATAAGAAATCTATATTTGCCTCATTTGCTACATGGGATATCTATTTTAGCTATTTTTGCACAATCTGTAAAAGATACATTCAGGCAAGAGCTAAGGAGTGTGTCCACGGAAATGTTAGGGTAAGCAGTTCTTTAAACATGTATATGTGTGTGTGTGTATTTTGAAATATGGTCCATTAAGTGTTTTTTTTGGTTGTTTTTTGTAATGCACTAAAGCACACTGCCTTATTCTGCTCTTGCTGTAGGAGTAAACAGATTCCAACACAGTCAGTTGTTGTATTTTAAGATGCACGGGACTGTCCTATTCTCCCTGTAACTGTAATATACGAGGTTGCCCATGGTTCAGCGAACCTCCTTTACATTCCCCTCTCTGCTAATCGCGGCACGAAGAGAGTAAACTCTATTATTCATGCAACACCCTCTCCTGTTGTGCACCCATCACCTCTGTGTTCGCTTGCCCTCTTTTGTGCCATTGATGATGGGGTTAGGCATAAACCGTGCCCTGCCTAAGACTCCCAGTCGATAATAACTGCTCTGGGTACAGCGAGGTCGTACTTTGCGCCAGCATTCACTCAGGGAGTTGAGCTCATTGAGGGCTAATGAGTGGCTTCTCACAATCTGCTTTGTTTTTTTGCTTTCTGTTGCACTAAATGGGGTTAGGACAGGAGAAAAACATCTATGAATTAGGGGCTATGATACGATTTTGGTCTGTAAGGCAATGAATTCAAATGTTATTCCAATGTTATTACAATAGGATGTAATAACATTTTTCTCTGTGGTATACATTTGGTATGGTAGATCCAGTAAAAGTTTTACTGTTGTATTGCAATTCAGAGTTGATTCCACCAAATGGGCAGGTAATGAATAATTATTCAACACTGCTTACCACAAAGTAATGAGGATATTTCCGCTTTGAATTATATTATGCCTGTTAATTCAGTGTTGAACAGTATAATGAAAAAGCAGACCACACCAATGTTTACACTACACCAGTGTTTAGACTACAGTAATGTCCAGGCTACAACAACAATCAGATTACAGATTACACCAATTTCCACACTATAACAATGTTCAGACTAAAGACATTGATTGAAGCTAAAGTTAAGAAGGAAAAGAAATGTTAATGAAAAAGAAAGGTCTTTAAATCAGATATGCATGGAAAGAGAGTCACGGACAGATTGAAGAAGATGTTCCAGAGTTTTAAAACAGATGGCAAGATCTCTGTGAGGACCAGTTGCTTTGGGGATGTGCAGCAGCTCGGTCTTGGATGGATTCATCTTTAGGTGGTGGACTGGTATCCACGGTGAGACGTTGGTCAAATCTGCTGAGATGTAGAAAGAAACCTGCATGTCAGAAGGTGGAAGAGCCAGTATTATTTGGGTAGCATCAACAAAGCAATGGTAAGGAAATTATCACCAAGGGTGCGAGTGTAAAAAGAAAAGAGAAGAGGACCAAGAACTAGGCCTTGTGGGACTCCGGTGGAGACTCTACATGGAGAATATTTGGATCCATTACGTTACCTAACATGTAACATAAAAACTGTAAATATGTCATTTTACAAGATGGATCTGTACATTCTGTACATTGTGTACATACATATATACACAACAATATACGTTGAACATTGTGTATATAAACATAATATACATATATTGTACATACATTGTTAATTTATTTTTGTACATATATAGAATATATATTCCTCTATGCACCCCTGTTTTCTTTTACCTCAGTTTGGACAGAGCACTCGCAACCATTTCACTGCGAGTTATACTGTGTATGACTATGTATGTGACAAATAAACCAAACTTGAAACTTAATAAGAGGATCCCCTCTAAGTAGGGCTATTCCATATTGAGCTGGTGATTCCTAAGTCTGACGGGTGAGAGGACTGACAAGGGAATCTTGTTTCTCACCATGTCAAAACCAACAGACATGTGCAGATGAATCAGGACCAATGGCAGTTTTACATTTACAGCATTTAGCTGACGCTTTTATCCAAAGCAACTTACAATTATGACTGAGTACAGCTTGAGCAATTGAGGGTTAAGGGGCTTGCTCAGGGGCCCAACAGTAGCAACTTGGCAGTGGTGGGGCTTGAATCAGTAACCTTCCGATTACAAGTCAAGTACCTCAGCCACTGAGCTACCAATGCGAACGTTCAGCTGGCCTAGCCACACTGAATTTCTGCATTACTGTGAGTAAGGTGGTTTTGGTAGAGCGTGCCAGTTTGAAGCCAGAATAGGGTCCTGGAGTTGGTTCTGCATGAGGAAGAGAGACAACTGGCTATAAACAGCATGTTCAAGAAAGGAAAGGACTGATATTGGTCAGTAGTTGATGATTGGTTTATTTAAATGGGCTCTTTTAGGAATGGGTGGCTTCATTTGGTGATGTCTTACTACTGGCTTACAGTTTTTTTTTGGTTTTTTTCCTGTACGCTTCCACATGATTTCTGAAACTACACTACACTAAATCCCACACAGTCCTCTCGCACAAATTGGAAAAATTTCAGGCATGTTGCAACAGCACACAGCTTGTTCAAAACTAGGAAATCATCTAAAAATGTTATTTTTTCACCAAATCTCTACACACAGACCAAAAAGGAATAGTTCATGCTGACCACTAACTAGACACAGATGGGATAAATGCACAGCACTGAGTTCGCTTTCGTATTTTCAGTGTGCAGTGCACAGAAGTCTGCTGTAAATGGTTCTGAACATTTCAAATATACATAGATTTAGTCAGTAAAAAAATGGAAATGCTAATGGAAAATCGAATGTATTTTTCTGTAAACAAAACATTGATGCAAAAGATAAGTGAAACAGAAGAGAAAAAGAAAAAAGACAGTGAAAGAACTTGTAAAAATAAGGCTGCACCCCTTCTCCTGTTTTCTGTATCGCATGCAATGTTCTCTCTGCCACTGTGGGGAAGTATCGTCTCAGTGACGTATCCACCCTGGCATGGCCCCCTCCATTGTATCATCACAGACCTCCGCTGCCTGGAGAAGGGGTACGTGTCCGTAGGGCTGGTGATCATATACCTCCCACCTCCATAATAAAATAAATCTTCAATGGGATTTAGGAATGACCGGTATGCTGGGAGATGCAGAGCACGTCATGATTTGTCAATTTCCCACTAGAGCAGCCTGGTGGAAAGTTGGGTTATTCCAGAAAATGACAAACCTGGACTGCCCTGGCCCATTCCCAAGGTCATCACGAATCTTTACGTGGTGTAGGGTGCTAGGAAATGTGAAGATGTGAGCAGTATCATGGTGGCATTGTGACGCAAGGCTCCATTTCACCCTGTAGTTGCGCACATAGTAATGCTGCTCCCTCGCTATCCTGGAGCACTGATAATAGTGCGAAGCCTTACAAAGTTTCTTCCTTCATGCCTTGTTTTAGCTCAGTTGAAGCCAGCCTCATCAATATATGTCTACTCATGTTGTACTGCTGCGATGTCTAGCTCCGTGATATTCTGACAAGACAAAAGTGTATTACAGAACACTGTAAACACAAAGCAGTCTGTATGGTATAGCACGATGCACTGGAACACAGTACCAATGACAACAGTGGCTAAAAAGTGTAGAAAAGGCTTCCCTGCACATGTTCCTTTCAAACAGCACCCTGTACGGCTGCTTCATTTTTACGTTATGCTGTCGAAGGACACAGGACAATGTCGACAAACTGATACTACAGTACTGAAGGTGGTGTTGTCTGTCAGAATGTGATTTTACAGTTCTTTCAGTTGAATTCTGTTGTGGCTATGACTGATGCCAAGGTCAGCTTCTTCCACCAGTACACAAACCCGATGTGCATGGTTAGGGTGCAAGATTTCAGGCAGCCTGACATGAAATGTTACGTTTACATGTTAATGCTAAACATCCTTATCAGAGATCTACCAGCAGTGCTGTATTACAGTCCACTATGTAGTGATGTAAATACAGTAACATGGTGGTGTGAAGTCTTCATGGTGTTGTGAAGACTTTAGGTTACATATATGTTGTCATTTGTCTGGACGCTAACAGCTACTATGGTTGCCCAGACTCTTTCGCATTGAACCATGGTTGGCCACGTGCTCTGTGGCCTGGATTTCATCTGTGATGGTCCTCCATTTATCCTTAAACCTTTTCCTCTGCCTTGCTGACGAATATTTTTCTCCTTTGTCCAAACCAAGAGGACTAACCTGTTGCCTATTTATAGTGGTCACCCCTCCACTGTCTCAGTGAAGAAATTAGGTGTAAGTGTTTTCACGCTTGAGAACTGGGTGCAGGCAATTGGCCAATTAGTGTTCCATTTTGAATTTCAGTGTTTAACAAACTATACAAAGGAGAGTTTTAGTAATTGTGTGTAATGTGTGAAGCGTGGGTAATGTGTGAACCGTGCGCATTGCTTTTGCAAAATGTGTGTTTTGAAATTGCAGACTGATTGCAAGTGTGCTTGCAACACCGCAGGCTTGGTTAAAAGATTTCATGCACTACAAAATGGTTTCAGTAAGTGTGCCATAAGTGCCAGTGTTTGTGTGGTCCCGATCAGAACAAACCTGCAAATGAGCTCTTCTAGGAGTGGCTTGCTTCGTCTGATGAGGTCATTGTACTTCTGGTACAATTACGCAAAGGTGATAAAATTGTCAGCATCCAACAAAGTCTGCCAATGTCACCAGTGTGATGTAGTGAAAAGATTCAAAGCATCAATGAGCTTTTTTTGTCCTCACATCTAATGAAGCAAAAGGAGGAGAACTTCTTTTCTCTCTAGCAAGAGAGCTGCAACACCCTTCATCAGTTCCCATGACAACAGCCGCCTAGCTGTCACTACAGAAGTGGCATCAGGAGCCGGAGCTGTAACAGCTGAGGCAATGTGTGTGTGTGTGTGTGTGTGTGTGTGTGTGTGTGTGTGTGTGTGTGTGTGTGAGTGTGTGTGTGTGAGTGTCTGTGTGTGTGTGTGTGTGTGTGTGTGTGTGTGTGTGTGTGTGTGTGTGTGTGTGAATGTGTGTGTGTGTGTGTGTGTGTGTGTGAGTGTCTGTGTGTGTGTGTGTGTGTGTGTGTGTGTGAATGTGTGTGTGTGTGTGTGTGTGTGTGTGTGTGTGAGTGTGTGTGTGTGTGTGTGTGTGTGTGTGTGTGTGTGTGTGTGTGTGTGAATGTGTGAGTGTGTGTGTGTGTGAGTGTGGTGTCAGTGCCAACTGGCCAGAGCACGTTGTTCCTCACTCTGCACCTCTGGGAAGCAGAAGGTCAGTGTTGAGATACAGCAGAGTCTGAAGCTGTGATCACCATGGAGAGCTTCCGCAAGCCCTGGCTTTTAGTCGTTATGGACAGTGGCTGCATTCAGAGGTGGTGATGTAAGTGACCCCGTTTTGGCAGTACGGTCTCATTAATGCGCCATCCACACTATGTGCTGGGTAGTGATTACTGGAAATTGTATTATTTTTGCTGGTGAACATTGTTCTTTAGATATCATACAAAATTGAGAACATAATGGTCTGGATTGTGCTTGTGCCTATGTTGTGTGAGTGTCCTCAGAGAGGTTTATACTCAGCCTTTCTGTCTCTATCCCCACAGATAGAGCTGCATCTACCCAATGTTTTGCTTACTGTGCTGCTCTGGAAGTAAGCTCCTTCTGGAATTGCATCTCATTTTTTCTTGTCTGATTTTGTCTACAGAAGCACTGCAAGGGCCAAGCTCTGATGGACGTAGTGTGTGAACACCTCAACCTGCTGGAGAAGGACTACTTTGGGCTGACCTTCAGTGATTCAGATAGCCAGAAGGTTAGAAAAGCCTTTCAAAGTCAAGTGTGCTTATACTAATATTACATCTATTGTAATGTGAATCACATGGACATTAACGTCTGAGGAATCAGTAGAGAGCAAACATGCATTCAGGAATGCAGTGCATTTAAAAGGCTCATTTATTCACTGCAGGATTTTGGGTCCTGAGGGAACAGGGTAATTGTATTCTGAGCGAGGCAATTTTGGGCAATTATACCATTTGCAAGGACTTCTCCAAGATTCCAGTGGCGCAGCCAGGTGTGGGTTTTTTTGACCTTTTGGAAAAGCCTTAGTCTGTAAGGGTGCTTGTTTAATGTCGACAAACTGCATGGTACTATATCATTTTCTGTCATTTGTAATACTTCCGTCTGGAGCGCAGACAATTCAGTATATCAAATGATACAATCCTACGTGGCACATTCACATCAGCGATAATCCATCTTTTTTGCTCAGTGTGTCTGCCACGACATTCGAACGGAACCCAGGCGATTGAAACACAGTTCCGCAGCCATAACATGCAATTTCTCAGCCCTCGCAACGTACTAAGGCCTCCTGATGTTGCAACTGCGACATGTGACTGTGTTGCTGAGGAGTGGTAATGAACACTTTGGTCACCGGAATATTCCGGTAGAAAGCGGTGGAGAGAGAGCCAGGCTGCTGATTATTTGGCCAGCCTTCCAGGAAATTCAGGCACATAATAGATGCTTACTGTGCATGGGGCATTTAAGCCCACTAATGAATCACTAAAGCTCTGATTATGTTCATGTATAGCGTATTTAGCTGTGCAGGTCTAAACCTGGGTGTGCATTGAAATCATTGCCTGGCACTATTCTGCATGCGCTGAGTAAGCAGTGAAGGAGAGGCTTATGAAGGTCAGTGTGTTAGCTGGACCAAGGCCAAGTCCACATAGTATTAGACCAGGCTGGGGGATGCTGGGAGGAAGATTAATCTGTGGGTAGTGTTTCTAATGTGGCTGCTGATGTCTCCTGGGTAATGGGGTAAGTGTTTTGGCTTTTTTTCCTGTAGCCTTTTTGCTTTCTCGTTTAGTAGAAGCTGGGAAAACGCCGGCAAACTCCTCTCAGCACCTCCCTGTTCCTTCTGTCGTTACTCAGTGTTAAATGCTGACCGAATTTGAGCTGAAAGAGTGACTAGGCGGAAATGGCAAAGAAACCATTGCAAACAAAATCTTTATAAAGGAAAAGTAGTCACTGATTATGTTGATTGGCCATGATCTACGCTGATAGACCAAATGTACTGGAGTGTGGTTTGAAAGTGCCGTGCAGAAAAAAAAAGAGCAAAAAATCGCAGATGCATTCTGGGTTGCATTCATTCCTGCCTGCTGAGTACCCTAGTGGGGGCAGAGGAGAGTTGCTTCTGCCTTTCAATTAAGGCATGTGTGGAGGCAGCACTCCAGCAGAAACACTCAGCGCAATTACCGGGAGGCGATGGAGGACCGGCAGTGTGCGCCTGACATGTGGCACAAACACTGGTGTGCATCTTCGTCTCTGTCTTGCAGAACTGGCTGGATCCCTCCAAGGAGGTCAAGAAGCAGATAAGAAGTGAGTGCATGAGAGTTTGCAGTTTGATGAACGTGTTGGCACCCACACACACACACACACACACACACACACACACACACACACACAACATACAACATGCACACACAACATGCACACACATACACCCATACACCCCAAACATACACACACACACCCAACATATACAACATACAAACACACACACAACATACACGTACAACATACACAAACACACACACGCACATACACGTACAACATACACAAACACACACACGCACATACATGTACAACATACACAAACACACACACGCACACACACAACACACACACATTCACATACAAATACACACATTCACATGTGCACAAAGACACACAACATACAAACACATACAAACACACACGCACACACACACACACACACACATCCACATGTGCACACAAACATACACAACATACACACATAAATATACACATTCACATAAACATTTAAACACTTTATTTAGGTTAATATGTAAGATCAAATGCTCATAACAAAATCCAAATACTTGTTGCCATTATGCAATTCAAGCTTCTGTAATTCAGCCATTACGCATACAGGTACCTTAGTGTGGTGATAAGACACATTATGTTCTTAGCGTTGCTAAACACCCCTTTACCTGATGGCAGTTATGATGGTAAGATGTTTTTCAACATAGCCCTTCAAAATTCAGTGTAGTGTTTTAGAATTCACAGATGCCACAAACGCCATTTTCCACACACCTACCCCCCCCCCCCCACACACAATAAGCCTTTATTTTTGTTGTGTATTTCTCAGCTGTGAATAAGTGAGCTCCATTCATCCTATATTAGCCTTGCTGCGAGAATGATTAAGCAGTTATTGAGGTGTGGAAAGTTCTCTCTGACCTTCATGTTAATGAACTTGCAGTGGTGCAGTGGGTGCTGATGGGTTCTTGGAGTGTGTGTGTGGGGGGGGTTCTTTAGGATATATCAGCCCCTGAGCCTGTATGTGAAATGTACTAAACGTAGTTTAAGATTCTCTCACCTGTGTGTGTGTGTGTGTGTGTGTGTGTGTGTGTGTATGTGTGTGTATGTGTGTGTATGTGTGTGTATGTGTGTGTGTGTGTGTGTGTGTGTGTGTGTGTGTGTCTGTCCTCAGCTTCTCCCTGGCATTTTTCCTTTGCTGTCAAATTCTACCCTCCTGATCCTTCTCTGCTCATGGAGGACATCACAAGGTAGGACATGGGCGCTGCACACATCTTCAGCCGGTCTGCCTCTGTTTTGATTTGTCATTTTAAGATAGAAACATAGCTGGATTAAGAACTTATTCCTGCATCAACGCTAATTACAAAACCTTCTCACAATATTTGATCAGTCTTTGTGAGGCAGTGTTGGGTCAGTCCAGGGTTCAGGTTATGATTCAAGGTCCAGTGTAAATGATGTTTAGATTTACCTTTGCCAGCTCGGCTGACAATAACTGATCAATTTACACACAGATTTAATTAACTAAACTCTTAATTAATTATGTATTAGTGAAACAGAACCCAGTCCTTTTGGGATTGTTCTCGTTTTCTGTGTCTTGTCTTAGTTCTATTAATTTGCTCTCAGTAGTGTCAGATTTAACAGGCTCCTCCCCCTTTGTCCTGCTCCCTGTCCCGCTCCCTGTCCCGCTCCCTGTCCCGCTTCCTGTCCCGCTCCCTGTCCCGCTCCCCGTCCCGCTCCCCGTCCCGCTCCCCGTCCCGCTCACTGTCCCGCTCCCTGTCCCGCTCCCTGTCCCGCTCCCTGTCTCTTGTAGGTACTACCTCTGTCTGCAGTTGCGAGGGGACATCCTGTCGGGCCGCCTGCCTTGCTCCTTCGCCACACACGCCCTGCTTGGGTCGTATACTGTGCAGGCAGAGCTCGGTGACTACGACCAGGATGAGCACGGCTCCGACTACGTCAACGACTTCCGCTTTGCCCCCAACCAGTCCCGTGAGCTGGAGGAGAGAGTCACAGAGCTCCATCGCACCTACAGGTGGGTGAACCGCCAGGCGTATCACACTTCATTGTGATGAAATATGACAAAGAAGTTACTTTAATGTTAGCTCGAGGAGGTTATCAGAATTCTCCCAGAATTCTTAAAATTAGAAAAATGCTTTTTGATATATAATTTAATAATAATTCCTAGATCCCAGCGGGTCATAGTTTTGTATGGTTTTATGAAATTTTCTCAAATTAACTGGTATGAAACAGATTTGTTATGGAACAGATCTCATATGGAAAATACAGAGTTTGTGGTCCTTCAGCACCACTCATCCCAACACATGCTGACACACTCCATAATGTTGTTAAGCATCTGTCATTTTAATTTGTTCTGAACCAGTGCCAACTTACTTTCTGAATCCCATCTCATCAGAGAGTTGGTAAAACCCACAGTCTGGGGCCCACAGTCCTGCTGTGTCAGAGTCAGTAAGGCCCACAGTCTGGGTCCCACAGTCCTGCTGTGTCAGAGTCAGTAAGGCCCACAGTCTGGGGCCCACAGTCCTGCTGTGTCAGAGTCAGTAAGGCCCACAGTCTGGGGCCCACAGTCCTGCTGTGTCAGAGTCAGTAAGGCCCACAGTCTGGGGCCCACAGTCCTGCTGTGTCAGAGTCAGTAAGGCCCACAGTCTGGGTCCCACAGTCCTGCTGTGTCAGAGTCAGTAAGGCCCACAGTCTGGGTCCCACAGTCCTACTGTGTCAGAGTCAGTAAGGCCCACAGTCTGGGGCCCACAGTCCTGCTGTGTCAGAGTCAGTAAGGCCCACAGGCTGGGTCACACAGTCCTGCTGTGTCAGAGTCAGTAAGGCCCACAGTCTGGGGCCCACAGTCCTGCTGTGTCAGAGTCAGTAAGGCCCACAGTCTGGGTCCCACAGTCCTGCTGTGTCAGAGTCAGTAAGGCCCACAGTCTGGGGCCCACAGTCCTGCTGTGTCAGAGTCAGTAAGGCCCACAGTCTGGGGCCCACAGTCCTGCTGTGTCAGAGTCAGTAAGGCCCACAGTCTGGGGCCCACAGTCCTGCTGTGTCAGAGTCAGTAAGGCCCACAGTCTGGGGCCCACAGTCCTGCTGTGTCAGAGTCAGTAAGGCCCACAGGCTGGGTCACACAGTCCTGCTGTGTCAGAGTCAGTAAGGCCCACAGTCTGGGGCCCACAGTCCTGCTGTGTCAGAGTCAGTAAGGCCCACAGTCTGGGGCCCACAGTCCTGCTGTGTCAGAGTCAGTAAGGCCCACAGTCTGGGGCCCACAGTCCTGCTGTGTCAGAGTCAGTAAGGCCCACAGTCTGGGGCCCACAGTCCTGCTGTGTCAGAGTCAGTAAGGCCCACAGTCTGGGGCCCACAGTCCTGCTGTGTCAGAGTCAGTAAGGCCCACAGTCGGGGTCCCAAAGTCCTGCTGTGTCAGAGTCAGTAAGGCCCACAGTCTGGGGCCCAAAGTCCTGCTGTGTCAGAGTCAGTAAGGCCCACAGTCGGGGTCCCAAAGTCCTGCTGTGTCAGAGTCAGTAAGGCCCACAGTCGGGGTCCCAAAGTCCTGCTGTGTCAGAGTCAGTAAGGCCCACAGGCTGGGTCACACAGTCCTGCTGTGTCAGAGTCAGTAAGGCCCACAGGCTGGGTCCCACAGTCCTGCTGTATCAGAGTAGTAAGGCCCACAGGCTGGGTCATAGTGTCTGGCATGGGGCTGTGGAGCTTTGTAGGCCCACACCAAGCTCACTGTGCCTTGCGAGAATGGAAACAGAACCCCTGGATTGTGATCTATCACCAGTGTTGAATGGGAGATGCCATTGCTAATTTTATCTTGCATTTCAGGGGCATGACACCTGCTGAGGCAGAAATGAACTTCCTGGAGAATGCTAAGAAGCTGTCCATGTACGGCGTCGACTTACATCACACCAAGGTACCCCCGCCAAAGTTGGGTCGGAATTTTGATTTGCGGTTCTGTTGTTTAAAGGAAACCAACGATGCTGTGCGGTGCTTTAGGATCTGACACTTCAGATTCACAATTTGATTTACCACCAACTTTATTAGAAACTATTAGAGGCACCTTGCAGAGTACCATTAGACTCTATAACCCATCTGTTGCCATAGATACATTGTGTTTGACTTCCTCCACCTCTTCATCACTGACCGCAGGGCTGTAATTGGCTGAATGTTTTTGGATGGCAGGTGCTGATGTGTAAAAAAGCTGCAACACGGCTTTGCCTGATACATTCATACCAGCGCAACACCCACTACTATGCCATTGCTAACGTCAGTGCAACTGCTGTTTTGAGTGTACCCTACCACTCAAATGAAACCCACTCAGTAGTGTTAGCAGTGGTCCTGTGATCACAAACCAATCAGTGAAGAGTGGGGTAGAAGTTAGGGCTGAACCTGTACATTGCAACTAATAGCTATGATCTGCAACTGGACACTAGTAAAATGTATCTATAAGAAGTCCAGTATGTCCAGTAAGTTTACAAAGGTACAAGGCATTATGTGGAAGTATATTTCTTAAATGCAGTTTGAACAGATAATACAAACTGGCTGTGCACATGAACCATAGCCATCACGTGCCTTGGGTCCATTGCACATTCATCTTCTCTGTTCTCTGTGATCCATATGGTAGGATTCCGAAGGGATCGACATCATGCTAGGCGTTTGTGCCAATGGCCTACTGATCTATTGCGACCGCCTGCGGATCAACCGCTTTGCCTGGCCCAAGATACTCAAGATCTCCTACAAGAGGAGCAACTTCTACATCAAGATCCGGCCAGGAGAGGTACTGCTCCTTTATCATCTCCCTTCTGCCATCGGCAGAGCAACCCGCACTCTGTCAGCAACCCGACCACAGGGAGCTTAAGGGAAAGTTTTCTAAGAGAAACAGCCAACCGCTGACCTCAACATACGGCAGCTGCTAAAGAAAGAAAAAAAAAAGTGAATAAAAAGTTTGATTCCTTGTTCAGTCAGCCCTGTTTGACTGTGCTTGGAGGGGAAGAAATGATAATTTATTCAGCTGCTTATGCATTAACACCACGGATGTGCATACCAATAAGGCTGGGGTGAATTGGTGGGTGACCTCTTCGATTTGCGAAGGTCCCATGGGTGGTTCCAGACCTCCTTTCCCCTGGTGGGTCCAGCTGCTGGGTCTGGCCCAGCACGGAGCATTGGAGTGGCAGGCCCGCTGAAGGCACAGAGGGACCCTGTGAGACCCTCACATAAAGGGCTCCTTCAGCTCGGCCCATGACAGCTGCATCCGCGCCCAGAAAAGTGACGAGGCGGACCAGTTTAGAGCGCCTGCCCAACACCCCTGTTTATCTCTGCTGCCTGAAAAAAAAAGGCTGGCGTTCGTCTTGTAGCTCGGCTCAGTTCAGCGACCTCTCCCACGTATCATAGTACGGGAGCTTAAAACCGCCACTCATCGTAATTAGACCCCGAAGCAGTGCGGTGCGTGTTAAATTAGCAAAGGTATCCAAGGTTAAAAAGTATTTTAAACAGTACAAAACGACCCTCCCTAGGAACTTCTTATGTTTATGTGCTTTTTTGTGGTTTTGCCTGCTGTCTGTAGCAGGAATGAAGTCACTATGTGGACTGTGTGTCTCTTGTCTTTCTGTAACAGTATGAGCAGTTTGAGAGCACCATTGGCTTTAAGCTTCCCAACCACAGAGCTGCAAAGAAACTCTGGAAGGTGTGCATCGAGCATCATACCTTTTTCAGGTATTCCCTTCCAAGCAGTATCCTTCAAACTGGGCTCACGGTGATTTCGCCGCGCCTTTGTCGGCACTCGCTCACTTCTCCGTCTTCACTGAGTCTTTGTCCATAGTCTGGTTGTCAGGATCTCAGCCGGCCTTGGTTGAGCTCCTGGAAAAGCCCAGGTGTGGTTAGGCCGGGGTCTGTGAGCTGAGCCCTCCGCTGCCCACACGGCCCGGCGTTCAGCTCTGTGTACACGCATGCTCTTCCTCAACTCGAGTCCCTGGGATTGTGATGCCCATTAATAGCACTTTAGTTTAAAGTTTCATTTAGGACTGTAATAATAACTTTTATTTGTTTGTTGAGCGGCTTAAAAGTTAAAAGTATCTTACAAAGTGCTTTACATGTAGAAGAATACATAAGAAAATGAAAGCAAAACAGGTGAAGAAAAAATGAAAGGCAATAAAACTAAATCACGACAAAAAGATGGAATACAAGGAAAATTTAATAGATAAAATACAATACAATTGTAGAATAATTTCACTAAATCCCATAAGAAAGTGCATTTCAAGATCTTCTTTAAAACTGTCATTCAATCAATCAAATAATCAATCAGTCAGTCTGTAGATGAAGAGGAGGAATGTTCCTGTTCTGCTTTAGCAGTAGAAGAATTCAGATGTGATGTTGTCTACATGCTTCTCTGCAGGCACTGTAAACAGCATCGAGTACCTTTCAACTGAACATCAATGATCGCTATTATTGATAAATAATTGATTTTGATTAGCATTTTTGAGCTCTCTGCCCATGTTAACCTTTCTGTGTGTCTGTGTTCTGTGACGTTGACTGGTGCCAGGTTGGTGTCTCCAGAACCTCCCCCCAAGGGCTTCCTGGTGATGGGCTCTAAGTTCCGTTACAGTGGGCGCACGCAGGCACAAACGCGGCAGGCCAGTGCCCTGATCGATCGGCCTGCTCCTCACTTCGAGCGCTCCACCAGCAAGAGATACCTCTTATCCCGTAGTCTGGATGGAGGTGGGTGCACGTGCATTTTTAATCACCACTTTCTCCCTCTAAGCCATCCATTAAAATCGAGAACCTTCCAGAGTCCCTGGTTTCATTTCGGTTTCAACCCTCAGCAGTACCTTTGTTCTGCTAGCAGCTGATTAAAGCTGTTGAATTAAAAATGAACTGGCCAAATAGAGGCCAAATGGGCCAAACAGAAGTGCAGCTCTGAGGCTTCGCAGAGGTAAAAGACCATCTTTTATGGTCGCCAAATGCAAATTGGCCACATTGTTGCCAGTGCTAGCCTGCAGCTTGACATGATAGGTATGTTTGTAGGTGCTTTTTTCCCACCTGGAGTGGATAAACAAATCCCCAGCTTCAGGAGTGACATAACTGAGCGTCCAGGGCCCAGATATCCACAAGCGCAGTAGTGCCAAAATAATCTGATATAATATATATCACATATATAATACTGCAGTCAAACTTTGGAAAAGAACTGATCCCGCATCAGCAGTAATACGTGGCATTTTATGGAGCGCTGAACCCTCTGTTTGCTGTGGGTGTTGTAGAGTTCTCTCGTCCGCTGTCCACCATGGGAGAAGCCCCTGATGCCCTGTCCCAGAGAAGTGATACACAGGGTCTCCTAGGAGACGAGCAGGAGACAGAGCAAGACCTGAGTGTTGACCAGGACCAGGACCTAGACCAGGACCAAGACCAGGACCAAGACCAGGACCAAGAAGAACACAGTGTCACCACTCCTACTAGGAGGAAAGAGATTAAGGTAAGGCCTGCTTTGAAAGGACAGAAGACCCTCCTTTTTTCTCATATTCATAAATTTAAGAAACTGTTCAGGAAACAGATGCTGGAAATGGAAGCATGTGTACTGTAGATGTAATTTATTAAATCTACTTCATTAAATCCACTTTTAAATGTACTGAAGCTTAGCCTTGATGTGCCATGCAGTTCTCCACAGTCTGAAACCGAAACCCTGTCTGTCCTGCGAGGACATAAGGAGCTTGGGTGGTAAGAACAAGCAGAGTGGGGTGCTCTAGTTTACAGCAGGGCGTTACCTAGTCGGGTGGGACTTCTCCCAAATTTCAGTTATTGCTCAATTTCTTCTACTGTGCTGCTGTTTCTTTCTTGTCACAGTGCTTTATTTGGAAGAGCTCTGCTGGAGTTTGCTGGAGGTTGTAAACCTTGCCTGCCTCTTATTGTTCTATCCTGAGTACAAAGAAAATAAATAAACCAGCGCGAATGTGTATATTTAGTTTTTTTTCCCCAGGGGGTTCTTTTTATTTGCTTTTTATATGTTTTTAGTTTGGTGGTATTCATCATATTAGTATGTTTTCCCCTGTGGATAATGGAGAATATCTTGGCACCCAGCTGCTGAAACCCAGAAAGCAAATTAGCAGACCAGGATCCGTTCATAACTACCTCAAAGAGAGAAGGAGCTTCATCCAAAGTCCAGGAAACCTATGCTGGATGTGTGTGACTGGAGATTATTATGAAGCCCCCATCCCTAAGCCCAGTGCTAATAACTTTCCTGATATGCTTGTCTATGACTCTCTGCTACAGCGGCTGAATTTGTCACCACTAATTCGTCCCTGTCTAGTTCGTCCCTGTTTAGACTGGCTCTTCACAGACTTTCCCCTTGAACCCCTCCTGCGCATAATCCGCCCCCTTCGGCTCATCTCTGTGTTTCTTTTGTTTGACCCCTTTGCTGGCAAAAGGAGGATGCCAAGCCGGAGGTATCGTACAGCGCCGTAGCGATCAGTAGCTGTCTGTGGCGCCATTCCTCTACATGTGTCATTGTTATTGTCCCACCAGTCACATACCATACAGGCATACGATTACAGTACATGTGCACGCTGGCATATTTCACGTGGAGCTTTGCCCATTAAGGCCTCATTGTTTCAAATGCATCATTCGTTTAAATGTGCAACCGTCGGTGGGTGACATGCCGCCATTCCAAACCCCGCGGCATTTCAGCATGGCAGAAAAATTAGGCTCATGCCCTCATCCACCACTGTGGATTAGAAAACCACTGAGACTCGGGAGACACAGACTTATTGGTGGAAAGCCTTTTAGCCTTTTTCAAGCGTTGCCTTTTATAATTTTTCATCAGGCTGCATGCGGGCAGAGTGGGTTTTTATTCTCTCGCTGCTCTCTCTCGGTCGTCTTCCGCTGTGCTTGTGTTTGTCATCTCTTGCGGGTCTTCCGGTCAGACCTTCTTTTATCCTATACCTGTCTTTGTGTGTTCATATCTGCGTCCCGAGTGAGCTCTCTCTCTCTCTCTCTTTTTTTTCTTTCTCCCTGTGACCTTGTATTCTCTCTCCTCTTCCAACACACCTGCATCTCTCTAACCTGTCTTTCCTAACCCATGACGTCTCAGTCGGAAATGGAGTCCACCCCCCGGCACAAGCAGGAGGTACCCGTTACTCCTTCCTGTCCATGGTCCTCGTGTTAACATAAAGTCCATTTGCGTAGTGTCACAAAGACGCTTCCATTCCACAGCGGGGACGTTTCCTGCGCCTTAAACACCGTAACGGTTGCTCGTGCTTGCGCTGTTTCCAGCTACAGCTCTCCAGCCGACCCTGGTGATGCTCAAATTTACCTCTCCTCTTCTCCCTTCCTCTGTAGTTCCTGGATAAGTCAGAAGACATGCTGCTGAAGCACCAGGCCAGCATCAATGAGCTGAAACGAGCCCTCCGCGAACCCAACAGCAAGCTAGTGAACCGGGAGAAGCGGCTCTCAGGGAGTTCCCCAGGCACCACCCCTGAGAAGAAGGCTGTGAGTATGGGTTTACGGTGGTGGGCTAAGAGCCCCTCTGCAGCAGGGTGCTGGTGGTCAGGGGCTGGATAGCCTTGTGATTTGACTCAATTTTGTTTTGTTACAGAGCTGACCATTATTATTAAGCGTACCATGTTGCCAAATGAGTGGATGTATAATTATTATGGGAATGTGTAGTTGATTCCGTTCCATTTCTTTGCTTGTGGTCACAACCAAATGCGTTTCCTGTCATTGCATTTTGATTAAGAGCAAAATATGTTACATTGTATATACAATATATATAGTATTAAGTTGTTTCTGTGAAACTGCTTTTCCTGTGCTGAACATCGGAAATGTTGAGGCGTTCTCTGTTGGCCAGGGTTCAGTGCTGTGTTTATCTTCTGCTGTTTTCCACCAACCATTACATGCTTTTCTCTTCAGACCAAAAAGGGCTCTGAAAATGTTTGTGCGTCAGACTTGCTGTCACATGAAAAACAAATACAGTGATTTCATGGCTGTGCAACAGGGTTGAACAAGTACAGATTGTGAACAACCTAAACTGCTTTGTGTCATTTACATTGAAGTTGATATAATGTCCAGTTCCTCGTGCAAGAAAGTTCAGAAGCTCTCGTGAGTTGTTCAAGGGCATTTGAAAGACAGGGCTTCATTAATTTTGCATGAAGGATTTTTACTGCATCCTGCCTTTTAAAGACATATCATAATCTCTGCTCTGTCACATTGATTAGCTGCCAAGGTAATGCCCCAGTCATATCAGACAACAATAGACCCATGGGGATGGAACTGAATTGAATCTCATTCAGTTCAAACTGTTAAGATCAGATAACGTTTTCCACATTTGGTTTAGTCTGTTATTTATGACTCACCTGTATTCATGTAGTCTATCAACTTGTGTTTTATCTCCTCACAAAAAAGGTTTGCACCAGATCACATATTGCACAACGTTAGGGTATAGAGTATTATTATCTGGTGTGCCTTGATGCCTGTAATATATGTTTTACCTTATGCTGGAAATCAGAGCTCTATATTTAGAATAATTTTCAATGGAAATTTGAAGTGTTTGATCTTTAAATTGTTTTGAATATAATATTGAGTTGAATGAACATCTAACTGCCAGTTGCCAAGGTTTCAGGTTTTTCAGAGTAAAATGGCTCGGCTGCGAAAATTTCAGTTTTTTTTTTTTTTTTTTTTTTTTAAGCATGAATCTAAGTGTTTATTTGTCTGTAAAGGCTTGTTTTCATGAAAACACCCAATGGAGTCTCCAGTTTAAGTTTGAATTTTGAAATTTGCATGTTCAAATAATGGTTAATGACCTGTTCTCCACTCTGACCTGCTGGTCTTGGCAATGACCAACCATCAGGAGGCAGTTGGAGCAAGGGGAAGGCAACCTGTTAACAGCCTTTCTGTGGAGGGCTTCATCCAGAAGACTATGGTGACGTCTCCAGAGGTTGTTTGCTTGCAAATATATAAACTCTTGTGAAATAAACCTACTTTTTGTCTGATTATACCTGCTATATTTTGCTTTAGAGAACTTATTTTGGCCCTTGCAACAGCAAAACTAACAATTTTCCATCTGTATCAACACATAGGGCTCTGAGGAGTGGGTATTGATTGAAAAAGAAAACACTTACCAACAAGACTATGAAATGGAAGAGAAAGATAAGAGGAGAGCCCACATTTCTCCAGCTCCTTTGGTCATTGGAGCACAATTGGAAAGAAAGATGATACACATCGAGGTGATTCGAGAAGACGGTGAAGAAGTCCAAATGGAGAGTTTTCAATCCCAAAAGGTAACACCAAAAGATTGGCCTTCTGAATCCAAGCAAAGGAAAGACACAGAAAAGAATAAAGTACCAGAGTCCTCACCTAAACATCTGACAATGGATTCCACTGTGGGCAAAGAACAAACATCTCCAGAAAAATCTTCAGAAGAATCTCCAGAAAAATCTGCAGAGCCGTCTCCAGGAAAGGCTGCAGAGCCGTCTCCAGAAAAGGCTGCAGAGCCGTCTCCAGAAAAGGCTGCAGAACCGTCTCCTGAAAAGGCTACCAAGGCATCTCCAGAAAAGGCTGCAGAGCCGTCTCCAGAAAAGGCTGCAGAGCCGTCTCCAGAAAAGGCTGCAGATCCATCTCTCGAAAAGGCTGCCAAGGCATCTCCAGAAAAGGCTGCAGAGCCAGAAAAGGCAGAAATGTACACTTTCAAGAGAGGGGTGAAAGCGGAACGACATTCAAGCAAATCTAGCAGGGAGAGAAGGCCGCAGAGTCTGAATTTGGGTATTTCACCAGATTTTGTGTATGAGACAAAATCAGAAGAATCAAACATAAAGCTGGAGAGTGATGAGTCGGATGAAGACAATAACACACCAGGGAAAGAGGCGATGCCAGCCAGCGAGTTCAGCTCAAGAACAGAGAGCTGGATGGAGCCGATGCCTGAGAAGATAAAGGAACATATAAACACTGTGTCAGATGTAGCTCCAGCAGGGCTGCTGAATGAAGAAAAGGACAAGGAGCTGAACAAAATCAATGAAGATGACGAACAAAAGCCTATTCAAGAAAAGAGAGTGTTTGATGATGCCAAACATAGAGCACAAGATCAAGAAAAGAAAGCTTCTGTTGAACAGCAGGAAGCCTCTGACTCGGTCAATGGTCCGGTCAAAAATGAGCTTGAGAGAAGGTCCGAGGTCCAGTTTGAGATTGCAAAAGTCATCATGATCGATAACCGTGAAAATAAAACAGAGCCTGATAATGACAGCAAGCAGAAAACGGTATTCCTTCACGAGAAGAAAATCAGTAACATTGAACAAGAGAGTGCTGAAGAGGCCACAGGAAGAGCAAGGGCCACAGGACACGGTCGTAGAGAAATAACAAGGATCGTCCCATTGAAATCTGAGACAGCAAAGAGCCAAAGGTACAGAGATGACACAGATATTGGGGAAGAGTCCGAAGTGGTGAAAAGACAATTTAAAAGATACAGCATGAATGAATCCTTAGAGAGGCAGTTTGATTCAAATAGATTTGACTGCAGAGACACAAGCTCCTTGCACATTTCTTATACATTCACCAGAATCAACAGAGATCAAGATGAGTCAGTGTTGTCCACGATAGATCACAACATCCCTGAGCAACAGACAACAAGCCACAGTGAGCACTTCGTAAAAGCAAAGGTTGTTCAGGATGAGGAAGAACCGAAGCTCTCCAGCAGAGCAGAGTGTGAAGATCTCCGCCAGTTAGCTGAAGGGACTGTGGAGGCTCTTCCACTCTCATCCAGGACCCCAGGGCTCCAGAAGAGCGCTCCTCCAGCTCCTCCGGTCAAAAGCAAGAAGGCCAGAGAATCCGGACTGATCCTTCGTGCTGCCAGCAGGGAGCCGGCACCGGAAGCCGCTTGGAAAAAACACGGGGTAACTCCGCACGGCCACTTCCGTTGGAAACGAGGCATCGCATGAGCTTCCGACCGACCCACACATCCATCATTTCCCTTGTTTTGACTTTGAAATTTTTTTTCCTTTTGTCTGTGAAGAGAGGGGCTGGCGAAGGCCGCTTAGCTTTGGCTGTTTTGTTTTTTCTTTTCCATTTTCCATTTGGAAGTCCTGTCTAGCTTATGGGTTGAGCGTGCCCCCACACAGAGGTCCACGCGCGTTTGTATATCCCTGCAGTTGGTCTGTTGCACCAAAAAGCTCCAATATAATCTGTATGTGGCCTTTTTCTGGAACGGCTCCTCTCTTCAACTGCAAGCCGTGGTTTTTCCTTCCAACCGAGTATTTGCAAGCTCTGAGTTGTGGAGGTGTTGCGAGGAAACCCAGGCTCATGCACGCTGCCATGACTGACGTACTCAGGACTTCTCTATGCTGTTTGCTGCAGACGCTTTATGTACAGAAGAAGTCAGTGAGTTCAGACATGGCTCCCTGAATATTCAACATTGTGTTAAAGACTATATGGAAATTTGCTTGGTTTGCCATTTCTCATTCATAATGTTTCTGTAGGAAAACAGTAATGCTCATTTACATTTTAAGCCTATTATTATGTAGTGAATTTGCATGCCTAAATATTGATGTAAATTATACAAACCAAACATTCAACAGATATTTGGCCATTGTTTACAATGAAAAATAATTCCGAGCAACTGTTTTTTCTAACAGTGCATTATGTGGTGATCTAACTCATAAAGACAAATGTTTACTGCATGAGGATTGCATAAAAATCACTATTACACAAACGTGTGCATTTACAAGACTGAAAAAGTAGATGATTCACATGGACCAGCTTGGTTCTTCCTCCTCCGTCACGCACAGATCCTGATGAATCCTCATGCTTGCATTAGGCGCAAACAGATTTTTTTGGTTGTGGAATGGAAGGAATTTGAATTAGACGGAGATCTGACGGTTTCGATCTCACCTATCGACTGGGCCGAGGTCTAGGGACACATTGGCATGCTGTGAGAGCAGAGCGTGAGGTGTGTGTGTGTGTGTGTCAGCACTGAGAAGTGATAAGCACGTGAGAGCAGTCTATTCTCACTGTGTCTGCTAAAGCGGTGTGGGTGCATAGCAGCCTTTGATTCACATTGATCCTGGCCACTCTGATTATCTGCCACAGGCCCTGAAGTGACTGGCAAAAGCTTCTGCTTTCACGACCGAGATGTAAAGTGCTCTTGTAAATTCACACAGTTTCGGTAGGAGCGGCTTCCACCGTTTGGCCGGTGGACGGCATTTGGAGCGTGCCCGATTTTATTATGAGTCCTCTACGGAAGCATAAACTCTGCTTGGATTTTTGTCAGTGCGGGATGTTTATGCTCCTGGTAACGAGTTTACTGTTGACATGGATATTACGCTCTACTTCCATTGGTCATCATGGAATATCACAGCACATATACCACTCTGGGCCGAATGCTGATTTCATTCTAATGCACTGTGATTTTTATCTGGACTGGAAGTAAATAAAACATCAGTTGGGCCCTGCACTCTCTCCAGTGAGGTGTTGTATAAAGATTAGCAATGATGAATGGTTCCAACATCTGCTTGGCAAATTATTTGCATATGAAATTTGTCATTTCAATTTTACATTTAATACAGAAACACGTGATTTTAAACTGAAGCCAGAGCTCTCTGGAGACTCGAAGGACACAAGTGATCTGCATAATATGAGCACCTTGTGAAGGTCCCTGATCCACTGGAATGATTTGAATACCTGATTGACTTGGATTACTGATTGACTTTTTTTTCCTACTTCTTGCTGAGCTGTTTACCTAACCCTCTGCCTGGCAGTGTGCATGTCAAAACGTGTCGTTCTGTTGGTCCTGTGCTAGTGGAACTAACTCAAGGTTGCTTTCTTTCTGCTCTCTGCCTCTACAGGAGTCTCTCTCCTCTCCTGCCATTCATGAAGAGACACTAGATGATGTCAAGGTCTCTAAAATTCTCTGGTTTCACGGCCATTGACGGCATTCTACCTGTTTCTTTTTTGCATGCCATTTTCCTAAGGGCACCGCCCCCAGTCACATCTCTTTCAGTTCTGAAATAACCGTCACGACTACTTTTCTGTTGACCCCCCAACACGCACTCATCATGTCCTCGGGACGTGCGGTTCTCTGTAACTGTGAGTGCGTTCCATTCCATTTCACTCAGGCTTAGACTGGGCCATACACCCCTCCACATCTAAATCTCATCCCTGCTCTGCTCTGTGAGCTATCACTCAGCAGACCGCTCTTCTGTCCATACCAAATTGCACGATCAACCTAAAGAGGAACCACAGCTCCATCTCCTTCCTAAGGCTTCAGCGTCTGATTAGCTGGAGGACTAACCCCACCCAGCGGTTCGCCTCGCTAATCCCACGCTGCTCCCCCCCTCTCTGCCTTCCACAGCGACGGCCGCCCTCCTCCGGCGAGGACGAGCGGGAGGCGGCCGGGCTCGCGCGGGACGCCTACCTGGGCATAGAACGCAAATGCTCCAGCATGACGGTCAGCTCCACCTCCAGCCTGGAGGCCGAGGCCGACTTCTCTGCTGAGCTGGGAGAGCAGCTGCTGGAGGGCGGAGCCGAGGACCCCGAGGACACCTCTGGGTTCTACCACTCTGCCTGCCCGCTAGGGTCTCACGAGAGGTTGCCCATGAAGGAACGAGTGCATGTTGGCAGAGCGCAAGGGGGAGGGGCACATGATGAACACAGCCAACAGGAAGTGGAACCTGTAAGCAGTCAATAGCTTCGCTCCATCTGCTCCCTACTGTGGATGGCATCTTCAAAACTCCCAAACATACTGCATCCTTGTTAGGACTCTTGTGTTGTTACATTTCCACCAACATTTTTTTTTTTTTTATCACATTATAAAAGTGTACCATTACTGTTTTTGATGTATTTGTTTTTTACGTTTCTAAGGTTTTGTTTTTGTTTTTTTTGGTTACCTTGGTCATTTGTTGTACATCCTTTAATTTCGTGTTTTTGTTTGATGTTTTTCATTACTTTCATTGTTATTGTTTGTCTTGTACTTTTAAACAGCATTCTACTCAGAGCTCCTACACAGCACTTAACTTTATATCCGCCTTTCAAATGCCTGCAGCCCGCACTGTTCATAAATAATGTATCATGCACTGTTCTGCTGGGATTACACTGAAATCAACAGCACTCCATATTATTCAGAAGTAATGGAAGTGAGCGCAGAAGTTCATACACTAAAGTAATGGCCCTGTAATTGCCCAATTCACTACAGCCACCTGTCGCCAGGAAAGACCCCAGTGCAGTGACCGCCGCCCACCTTTTGAGGAGGGGCGAGTCCCGCGCGGACTCTCATTCCACTGACTCTGAGGTGGTCCACTCTCCTGTGGACTTCCCGGATCAGGTGAGCAAAGATTGAGTTGTTAATTGGCCACAATTTACTGTCAAATGTATTATTTTTTTTAATCCAAGTATATCATATCTCATCACATGAGATTAAAAGTCTGTGAGCTTTATTGGTTTGGTGCTGTCATTGCATAATAGGCTCGTTTCAGTAATAATGTGTTACATCATGCACTCATTTCAGAAAGGGGAACGCTCTGATTGGTAACATTTTCCTACAACTGTTTCCATGTCACACTTGATTCGAGCAATCAGTATTTTCTACTGCTGCAGGATTACAGTGTTAAGGGAGTTTTAAGAAATTAGAAAATCGACAGGAAATTAGTGAGATAAAAGAAGGAAGACGATCCATTAACCTCCAGAAGCATCGCGTGTGTGTGTCTATGTGCACACGTGTGTGGTGGAGTGTCTGTATGTGTATGCCCCACAGGTGTCTTATTAAATTTTAATCACAGCATTCCCAGTACCATTCATCATGCTAGCCTGATGAGCTGCAGCAATTATTTTTAGCAGTTATCTATGACGCCGCACCAAGGAGTCTTGGCTAAGTTCTGTGTGTCTAAAAGCGAGTCGGGACACTCAGGGAAGGGACAGCTCTCAGATAAACCCTAGGTGCCCTAATGTGGACCCGTATGTGTGTCAGCAGCCCGTGCAGGAGGTGGGTGAAGCTGTGCGGGAGAGAGTTGGCAGTGATGTCAGCTTCGAGGAGATGCTGGTCTCCGGCAATGATGTCATCCGGCCCCTGCCGGGAGATCTGGTATGTTTCCCTCCCAGTCTGAGCTCAACACACCAGCCTCTGCTCGAGGTTTTGCATGTGCCAAAACATGCTTAGCCCTGAATAAATATCTGTCTTTCTTCTTGTTTATGTCTGTGGAGGCTTTACGAACAAAACGTCTCCAAACTTTGGTCGAAATCATGGTGCTTTTTTGGGGGGTGACACTGTATTGTTTTCTGTGTGAACGAATGGCTGTGCTGCTCCTATTAAAAGCCGACATCAGAAACCGCCTCCCTTGCTGATAAGTGACATGTTTCTTCCTTCTGGTGTAACCACACCGCTCTCTGCTGTCCACTGGCTTCAACTGCTGCACTTAGTAACGGTTCACCACTGTCATCTAGTGTTAAGATGCTGTCTTGCGCTTTGTGTGATAGCAGCTGCTTCCTCCTCAGTGCTGCTACTTCCAAATTAAAGTGTCGTCTGGCCCCACTGCGGCCTGTAACCCAATATGTGACATCAGAAATGAGGAACGTTTTTAGCCTCTGATCATACTGATTCTCTTCTGTGTGCTCTAGTTTCAGAGGGAGAGCAGACTGGGCGAAGCTAAAGAGAACGGCTCCCCTGTACGTGTACACACCACACAAAGGCCAAACGCACTGTGCAGATCCCAAACACGTGCCACACAAAGTTCAACACACAATGCTCAAAACCCAGACACGCCTGCAAAGTTCAAATACGCGTTGCACAAAGCCCCAAAATAAACCACCCAAAACCCAAATATACAGCATTCAGAGTCTAAACACTCAACATGCCAAGCTCAAACACACACCACACAAAGCTCAAACACATACCACGCAAAGGTAAAACATGCCATGCAAATGCCATATACATGACACAAAGGCCAAACACACCACCCAAAGCCCAAACACACTCCACCCAAAAGCCCGAATGCACCACCCAAAGCCCAAACATGCATTCACTCTACTTTAGAATCCAGACATTTTAGCAAAGGCACTGTTTACTGCTTAAGGTAATTCCTTAGCCAGAATCTTCCTGTTCAACAAGAAGCTATTGTGCTTAGCAGCAGTCATCTCTGGATGTTGTAAGAAGTCCATGTGAAAGGTAAACACTAACACTGGCTCTTTCCAGGTGAGAACAGGCAGCGTGGGCAGAGTCTCTCTTATATCCCCCCTCACCGTCACCAGTGAAAACGTTACCTCAGCAACAACAACTCAAGTCACCAAGGTAACATCCCTTGGGAACAAGCACGAGTTAGAAAACTCCTTTACATGTGGGGTTTTCAACCAGTGGGGTTTGCCCTAGAGGTGCCAGATCATGAGATTTTTACATTAAACACTCAACACTAATATTTAAACGGCAGTGAAACTGTTCTGCCTGTAATCGTAAGCGATTAATAATTTTTCCTCTAGAGGATGCTAGTTCAGAAAGATGTATGCAGACTGTTACATTAGGTAGTAGGACCATTAGCGTACTGGTGTTAGCATACTGATGCAGGGAGAAAGTTTCACATTCTGTGTAAAGAGCAGTAATCTGATGAAGTGTCACTCCGTCAGTGTGTGTCACAGTTCTTTATGGCCACGAAAACAAACTGTCTGGTGCCTTTTGTGTGCAGACAGTTAAAGGGGGATACTCAGAAACCAGGATCGAGAAAAGGATCGTCATTACTGGAGATGACGCTGTAGACCAGCATCAGGTAACAAAAAGTCAAATTTGAGTAGCCTGTGTACTTTGTTCTATGTCCTTTTGTGTGCGTGTCTGTGTGTGCGTGCGTGTGTGTCTGTGTGCGTGCGTGTGTGTGCGTGTGTGTGTGTGTGTGTGTGTGTGTGTGTGTGTGTGTGTGTGTGTGTACTTGCAGTAGAAACAGTGAAATATCATCCCCTCTTTTTAGGCTCTAGCCATCGCAATACAGGAAGCCAAACAGCAACATCCCGACATGCTCGTTACAAAAGCAGTGGTCGTCAGGGAAACAGAGTCTTCGGCCGAGGAGAAACACAGGATGTCCGAGGTGCATCCCAGCCTATCGGGACACGTTTCATTTCTCTTGTTTTACCCATAACAGAGTGCCCTGTAGTTGTATGAATCGGAGGTAAAATAAAGTGAACTCGTGTGTGCCACTTACCACACTGTAAAGTCCTAGTGCATTGATTTCTGCAGTGGGCTTTATAGAGGAAACTGGTATCCTGCATTTGGAATTGTTTTGGTATTTTACATTTCCATTTCCATTTATGGAAATTAGCTGACGCTTTTTATTTTAAAACCCTTATGCTCTTTAGGACATTTAGGAGGACATTTAGCATCGGTGACTTCACCCTGCATGGACCCAGTGTTATATTTATGTGTGTGTGTGTGTGTGTGTGTGTGTGTGTGCAGTCCTGATTGCAGATGGACGTCTTAAATCAGAGTGAGGAGAGAAGTCTGACCTTCAGTGGCCTCTTTATCCACCCAGCTGAGAGGCTAACCTATGCTACTGAACAGTACATACAACACACACCCGACCTGTGTCCAGCATCCCCATCAAGTACATACAACACACACCAATCCTGCATCCAGCAAGTCCCTTCAGAGTGTCTCCTAGCACCTTCTCTGCCCCACCAGACCAGCGTGACCCTTCACACTGTGTTCACGGAAGACCTCCCCAGTGCACTCGCTCTAAATCGGCCATCGAAATCACACTCACTGCTGCACATGTTGCCTAGCTAATTCTACTCACATTGCCACTAGAGTCACCTGCCTTGGTCTTCACCGCCGTTCTGCCCCTGAACAATATAAATGGTGACAAAGATTAAGGCCTTGTTGACCGTGTATCTCAGCAACTCCAGAACGTGAGCTCTGGAAGTGGCTGATGGTCAGAGGTCACGTGTCTGTCTCGTGCGCAAGGCCTCGTCCTGCGGCGTCAGCACAAGAGCCGGTTGCGTTTCAAATCCGTTTGGACGTCCACTCCGAGAGTACGATGGTTCGTCTCGTAACCCTATGGAGGGTGGAGGATGGTGGGTGTAGCTAGCAGGAGAGGGGAGGCAGGCGGAGGCAG
>NC_137518.1:1877500-1940000 GCF_041902795.1 Electrophorus electricus
CTGAGTTATTGTCTTTCTTAGCCTCTATTTCATTCCCACAGTCAGGGTCTATTCTGCGGATGTATATATATTTTCTTCTGCTTTAGGCTAAGGCTCATTTCTCCTGACATCACTCGCCTTTTGAAAGAGTAAAATTAATGACCATGGCACTGACTGTAAGGGACATTCTCTGATAACTTTGTGCATATAGCTTTCTGACTCAATAGCCAACAGGCAGGCAGTGCTGGATAATGCGCACAATGTTGACCTTGCAGTTTGATGCTCAGCTCACAGCTTTTGGCAACAGTGCAAATAAAGCAGAGGTAGCAGCTTCAGCACCTTGGACAGCGCTACACGACTGCGGCAGCTACTTCAGTTTGCACTCTGCAGTGGTGTGATGTGTTTACGGCTGTAATGTGACACACACTGTTGCATTGCAATGTACTCGGCAACAATTTCTTGCTTGGAAGATGCTTTATAAAACGTACAGGAAAACACCAGTTCTTGTATATATGAATAATGACATTTTTCTAATCTGACATGAGGAAGAACGCAGGAGTAGTAGTAATGTATAGTATACTTGCAAGTATACCTGCAAAGTATCGTATACTTACCACAACTCTGACCTGAAGGAAGTTAGGGCCTACGTTCATAGCTGGTTTTTGACCCAGGAGCTGTTTGGTCATTGGTTCACAGCTCTTACCAGATCCCACTACCATGTTCTGTTTGAATCATTTCTAGCCTGATCGATCATTGCTGGAATCAGTGCTCTGAATGGCCAGATGGTTACTGCAGAATTCTGCTGCTGAAATATTTAAAAAGGTAAAAAAAAACAAAAACAATCCCTACATCCTTGACATCCATCCTGACAGACATGTCCTGAAGGACATACTCTGTTGCTCCCTGTTAGTGTTCTGTTTAGATTGAGCCTTGCGTAGTGCTGCTAATTCTCCAGCAGTGTCCAACACCCAGCAGTTTCTAGGTTCTGTTAGACGTATTTTTAAATGTTACAGCCAGCTAAAACAAGAGAACACAGTTTCCACTGAGTTTACTTGCCCTAAAGCCCATATTGTAGCTCAGGTAAAAACCGCAGACATGGTAGCATACAGCCCGCAGCTTTGGAAATATCAGGAAACATTCTTTGGTTCTTTTTAAAATCCATAACCTTTTACTTATGCACATTGTATTTTGAAATTGCAGAAGCACAGCTTTGGTTAACTCATCTGGTTTGAGTAGTAAATGCAAATTGAGAGAAAGAAATTAGAAAACCAGACCATGCCCCTTTGCTGGGGAGCTGGAAGGCTTTATGGTCTGGAGGGAAAAGGGGCGTGGCAGGGATGAGAAAGGGGTGTGGTCTGGAGGTGAAAGAGGAGTGGCAGGGAACATAAAGGCACATAGCAGGAAGGAGACATGGGGTGACGTCACGTAGGACATAATTCAATCTGGAACGGAAGAGATTCAGACATGCTCTTGCTTCTAAACTTTAATTATCACATGAACCCATCTCAGTGAATGAATATGACCTGTCAGTCCTGTAACTGAGCCAGAACATGGACATTGTCTCAGCTCACAGATACATCCCTTCATCCATGAAACCGCCTCTGTTCAGTACTGCTCAAGAAGCAGCTTGCTGTCTGTGAAGCAGCACTGATGGCTTGGCACATGTTGCTGTATATTCAGATCACTTCAAAATTACAAAGTAGCTTAATATTTTCCACATAGAACATTTGCCTCTGCCTTCTAGTGCAGCTGTGGTGCTTAGAGAAAAAAAATGAGTGTCAGGCTTTGTTGCCTTTTCCATGAATTCGGAGCACGATGCTTCACAGATGAATTATCGTGACATAGTTCAGTGAGTTGATAATATGTCCAGTGGTGCAATTTAGGCCCACAGAAAGAATTTTTGTGTGAGTACTAGAGCAGAGTAGTCAAGGGCTGCATGAACAGCAATTAAGTTTCTATTTTCGGCACAAAAGCTGCGAGTGACACTGCATCAGACACACATAACCAAACACCAGGGACACTGCATCAGACACACATAACCAAACACCAGTGACACTGCATCAGACACACATAACCAAACACCAATGACACTGCATCAGACACACATAACCAAACACCAGTGACACTGCATCAGACACACATAACCAAACACCAGTGACACTGCATCAGACACACAAAACCAAACACCAGTGACACTGCATCAGACACACATAACCAAACACCAGTGACACTGCATCAGACACACATAACCAAACACCAGTGACACTGCATAAGACACACATAACCAAACACCAGTGACGCTGCATCAGACACACATAACCATACACCAGTGACGCTGCATCAGACACACATAACCAAACACCAGTGACGCTGCATCAGACACACATAACCAAACACCAGTGACGCTGCATCAGACACACATAACCATACACCAGTGACGCTGCATCAGACACACATAACCATACACCAGTGACGCTGCATCAGACACACATAACCATACACCAGTGACGCTGCATCAGACACACATAACCATACACCAGTGACGCTGCATCAGACACACATAACCAAACACCAGTGACGCTGCATCAGACACACATAACCATACACCAGTGACGCTGCATCAGACACACATAACCAAACACCAGTGACGCTGCATCAGACACACATAACCATACACCAGTGACGCTGCATCAGACACACATAACCATACACCAGTGACACTGCATCAGACACACATAACCATACACCAGTGACACTGCATCAGACACACATAACCAAACACCAGTGACACTGCATCAGACACACATAACCATACACCAGTGACACTGCATCAGACACACATAACCATACACCAGTGACACTGCATCAGAAACACATAACCAAACACCAGTGACACTGCATCAGACACACATAACCATACACCAGTGACATTGCATCAGACACACATAACCATACACCAGTGACACTGCATCAGAAACACATAACCAAACACCAGTGACACTGCATCAGACACACATAACCATACACCAGTATCAGACATACTGCATCAGACACACATAACTATACACCAGTATTAGACACACATAAACATACACCAGTTTTAGAGACACATAACATCAGCCTTCTGTTGCTTTCGGTCTGAATGAAATAAAAAGTCTCCAGCAGAGTTGACATATGCTTGTAAATGGCCGCCAGCAGGTGCCCACCGGCCCCTTTCTAACTGGGCCATGGTCGTAAATCACCAAGAAAGCTAGAAATCTGTCTCTGTGAAGGGCTGCACATCAACATTAATTTCCCATTAATATTTAGGGCCCATCTCCCTGTCAATAAGGTCTCATCACAAGACACAAAGCTGTCTAAACATTTGGACTACCAGGGAGTCCATCCAAAAAGTTCCTTCTTCTCCCCTTTCACTCACTCTGTTTTTCTTTTTTTTCTGTTCTTGAGGAGGCCTGTCCCACTGAACACTGCCTGCAATTTCTGGCCGATCGGCTTTATCATGTGCTCCTGCATCTCAATTTGGAAGCCCTCAAAATCAATTATTTATTCACTCATTACGTGTGACAGTTCATTGTGCCTAATGATGACTCTGTCTCTCTTGTTATGGAGGCGTTTCAATACCAGTCTGACAACAAAGGCGTCTGCATGGCTGAAAGCCTTAGTTACTCCAAAAGACTTATGTTGTGTACAAAGGCATTAAACACACAAGAGAGTGACAGTCTTACTGTATGAAAATACTTTTTTTGTGGGATGGCAATCTTCTTCAGACTTAAAAAAAAAAAAGATTTATTAATGAGTTTCATGGGATTCAAAACCAGAGAAGTAGGTTTGGATATCATGGTGATGTATGGTTCTTGAAATGATCTCTTGTACAGGATCATTCAATCCACATTTCAGCCTCAGAAGATAAGACCCAGTTCCACCCTTTAATAAATGTGCACTGTGAAACATACATATAGAGATTATACCAAAGGAAATAATTAAATATTGAGAAAGTTTAAAACATATATGCAACAATAGCAAGTTATGATAGCAGCTAATCTTCAGTGCTTGACTTCCGATGCCCCAGTAATATAGTTCTACTCTGCAGACACTTTTGGAAGTTCTGTACATTTACCACTTCTAAGAAATGATTCTTCATCAGTATCACTAGTGAGGGTGCACTATGTGGAAAGGATGGAAGGGCAGTAAATCTAGTGAAATTGTGAAAAATTTGAACTTGATAAATTTAGAGACCTAATTAGTATCTTTTATGGTCGATATATCTCATTCTGTGCTAGACAAAATGATGGATTTTCAAGGAAAGAAACCAAAGAACTCTTTAAGGTTGATAGGGTGAGGTCCAACATTATAACAAGAGCATGGAGATTTCGTTACTCAGTCTTTGCCAAGGGGGCATACGATGAGGTCTGTTCTACCCTACTCCAGTGAGGAATGCTCTCGCTGGTTTTTAGCTCTATGTATGAAACACAGGGTGTATTATTAACTAGTTTTTATTTCGAATTACTGGAAGAAAGCAGTTAGACTTTTTTTAAAAAGGCAATACGTATATAAAACATATTATTAGTCAAGTGTGGATCGAGGCGACGTTGGGCACAATGGGTAATAATTAGCACTAAAAGCATGACGCACTTTAGTCTCAGCTTGTTGCTCAGATTTTTAAAAGACCAAATTTCAAGGACATCTGCATGCTGCCAAATATAGATTTTAAACATCTGTTTCATTAGGAGTTAAACACTTCCTAACCCATGACGTGTTTCTAAACCACATTTCTTTGTATTCAGAAGCCTAATAGCATGAACGATTGCAGTAAGCTATGGAAGTTAACATCACTATTCTAAGAGACGATGCAGTGTGTGCCACTGGTTCTAAAAGACCAACAAATGTGTGCAGTTGTTCTAAAAGACTAACCAACATGTGCCACTGGTTCTAAAAGACCAACAAATGTGTGCAGTTGTTCTAAAAGACTAACCAACATGTGCCACTGGTTCTAAAAGACCAACAAATGTGTGCAGTTGTTCTAAAAGACTAACCAACATGTGCCACTGGTTCTAAAAGACTAACCAACATGTGCCACTGGTTCTAAAAGACTAACCAACATGTGCCACTGGTTCTAAAAGACTAACCAACATGTGCCACTGGTTCTAAAAGACCAACAAATGTGTGCAGTTGTTCTAAAAGACTAACCAACATGTGCCACTGGTTCTAAAAGACTAACCAACATGTGCCACTGGTTCTAAAAGACTAACCAACATGTGCCACTGGTTCTAAAAGACTAACCAACATGTGCCACTGGTTCTAAAAGACCAACAAATGTGTGCAGTTGTTCTAAAAGACTAACCAACATGTGCCACTGGTTCTAAAAGACTAACCAACATGTGCCACTGGTTCTAAAAGACTAACCAACATGTGCCATTGGTCCTAAAAGACTAACCAACATGTGCCATTGGTCCTAAAAGACTAACCAACATGTGCCATTGGTCCTAAAAGACTAACCAACATGTGCCATTGGTCCTAAAAGACTAACCAACATGTGCCATTGGTCCTAAAAGACTAACCAATGTGTGTTACCAGTTCCTTTTTTTTTGTTGATTTACAGTGATCACTGTATGTTGAGGCCCTTAACAGTTTAAAAAAAGCTGTAGAGTTAAGCATTAAATTAGACAACAGCTCAATTCACTCAAATACCAACCATTATGCTTCCAGTGCATGTTCACTCTGTATTCTAATGTTCCAGAAGGAGACATCAATGCTCCGACAAATGTGATTTTCCTTCCTTTGGGAATGTATGACAGATCATTTAAAACCTCAGTGTGTTTTCATTGGGGGGGGGGGGGGGGTGTCATATCACTGAATGACATAAGAGTTCTTTTGTTTGGTTTTTTTCTTAATCAGTTGTTTACCACTGCAATGGCACACAGGGATGAGGCTTGCCTGGGCTCTGAAAAGTTCAAACAATGATTTGAAATGATTTTCACATCTCAGAGATAAAATAACAGCAATGCACGCACACACTGTAGTCCGGCAAGTCGGTGCTATTGTTAGTATGGTTTCGTTTGGCTCGTTTTTCCATTGTCACTTGTTAGTATCGTGACCTTTTCACCCTCCTGCTGGAAAGCTCTTGCCAGTAATTAGGTTGTCCATTTCAGCAGAATAAGAAGAATGGCCCTTTCTGGGCTCTGGAAAAGTAACTAATAAGAATGTAATGGCTTTCCCTCGGCACGAAACAATACAGCTTCCCTGTAGCTCCTGCTTCTCCCTCTGCCTTTTGACACCTTCGGGGAACGAGCAGGACCCTCTGTCTTTCCTCCCTGCCCAGAGGCTCACTGCTGGTACTCCGCTATGTCTTCTTCCATCTCTTTCTTCTCTCAAAGGGTTTCCTATGGACTAAAGGGCATTAATTTTTAGCACTGAGTTTGATGAATTATGAGGGTGTTTTTTTTTTGTTTTTTTTTTTGGCTTCGCTATTTTTTCCTCCACTGTTCTCTTTGGTTTCGTTGAACAGCAAGAACAAAATAGAGTTTAATATAATACTCAGAACTCAAAGGCAGAGCAACCTGCACTCGTGGAATCGAGTATTTGGGCCTTATTTGGTTTGCTCTTCTTTTTTCGAGTGAACTCTGTTGTAATGGGACCAAAATTAGCATGAAGGTGTGGAGAGCAACAAGGCGTCTACCACTGGTTTGGTGTGTGAAGCAGTTACGCATACAGCCAGCTCTGAAAAAAAAGGAAACATGACCTGTCCGGTTACAGGGCCAGCCTACAATACAATGGATTTGAGAAAATGCAGATGCAGATACCATACAAATCAGATCCGTTTGGCCTCTTACTGTCGCGGCAGAGTCAGAAGAATAAATGCCACGCCGCAAAATTCTCTCCAGTGGCGAGCAGCAACCAGGGGGCAAGCCTGGATCAGGGAGACGAAACATAATGCGCTAGACAGACCTGCTCCGGGTCCCTAATGAGAGGCCATGACAGGACTTCAGAAGAGTAACGCATGCTTCGCAACCCTTCATTGGCCCAGAGCACGTGGAGCAGGCCAAAGTGAGAATGTTCAGTAATTACAGATTACTTTTCTAAAGGTGTTCTAACCAGCTACTAAGTGAAGGGGGCATATACGTTCCTCACAGCTTTGGATCAGCTAAATCATGATTTAAGTTTTGTGCCGTGCTCTGACGCAGATTCCCGTTCATCCTGTTTTACTTATGGATCTGATCAATTCCAGAATTTAAAAAAACCCCATGAAATTACAAGGTATGTACTTATTCATATATATGAATAAGTAGACATGAATACATATGGGGGGAGGGGGGTTATTGCAATACCTACATAACAAAAATGATTATTAAAAATGTTGCATATATTATTACTAAATGATTACAATTGTAATTGATTACTGTCAGAGACTTTTAATAATTGCATTTATTAGATTTAACTGTGAAACTGCTCTATAGGCTTATGACTATATCAGTTGTTCTATGATGGTGCTTTGTCTTGTTGCATACACATAAACTTTCACCCAATTTATGTTATTTGATGAATTGTCAGAAAGAGCTAGTTCCATGGGATCCAACCCTGCTAGCTAATTATTCAGTGGGTGTGGGTAGAGTTAAACAGGCCAACCCACTGAACCTGACTCTGACAAATCTAAAGGCTTTCAAAGCCACACCCCTTATCCATTCCACATCAAGTCTTTTAAAGCCACACCCTGTCTAAGCCACATCAGGGGTTTTGAAGCCACACCCCCACAGTGTATCTGATAAAAGCACAACCCTTTCTGAAAGCTTGGCTGATAGAATATTGCGTGTTTAGAACTCTTTACAAGAAATACAGTACTGATAGATAGTTTCCATTGAACTGTAACCAGGATACGAGAATAAAACACTCTCTCTGGTCACTTTATTGGGTATATTACAGGCAATTTTTTTTTTTTTTGTGTAGTGTTTATGTGTTTATACGTGTGTGAGCATCCCTGCTATGTTGAATGAGAACTCCCGCCCAAAAACATCCAGCCAACCACAGTCCTGCATTCAGAAACTGACCAACGAAGAAGAGGTAGAGGAAGAGAGTTGCTTCTAATAAGCAAATTCTTTATGATAAAGACTATGTCAAAACTCACAGTCACTTACCACTCCACTGATGGTACAGGGAGAGACATTGAGTAAATATTTCTGCACACGTGCTTTCAGCCTTATACTTTTCTTTCTTGTTTTCCTCTCTCTTTATCAGATGTATCATTCAGCATTTGTCTATCTTATAAGGAAGTTTCCTAGATTTTCCTACATGTAGTACATGTAATCTTATTCTTATGCATTGCAGTGAACATGGTTTCTCACTATGCTATTAAGAAATCCAGAATTAGCAGGCTGACAGATAATCTAATTAAGGGAATAATAGCTTTTGAAATGTGAATTTGAGTGATGATGATCAAATCTATAAATATTTAATATGTCTTAGTTTTCTCTGAAACTGCTATGTCAGAACAACAACTGAAGGACCTACGTATGAAACGTTCTGTGCTAAGACTCTTGATAAGATGGTTGGCAAATGTGAATTCTATTTGAAATACATAATTTGAATATATTTTCTCATTTGCATTTTGATAAGTGCAGACTAGTTGGACCAAAATCACAGAATATTCTCATTGGTAACTAAGTGTCAGTCTCCTGAACCTATGATTTAATACTCACTATAAGTGTGCAATAGACTCCATTTTCCCATCAAGCTGAAGGAGCTTTTTATATTCACTGTTTCACTGCTGAACTTATTTGAGGGTCTTTACTTCTGAATCATTCGAAGCTCTGAGGATCTGACTAATCCAATTGCTTGTAGCAATTTGTCTATGATGAATCTAATGGAAGGAACGGAGATCCGTGGAGTAGCATATCCAGTATATTTACAGAATGGCGGTTCAGAATCACTTGCCTTTCCCACAGGGTTGCTACTGTTCAGATGCTTTAAAGCTCATTTTCCTGCAGCCTTTTTCAAGTTAATTGCTCATGAGATCAGAGAATTGAAACTAATAACTAAAAAATGCTAAATGTCAATTTGAGAGAAAGAGCAACCACCAACCAAATGCTATCTGAAATATTTAAATGCGTGGCCATACATTGATGGAATAAACACCGGATGTTACTGAATGAGGGCTTCTTATTGCACTGCATAAGTTTAAAGGCAACCTGCAATCAGTAAAACCGGAATTAAATCTGAGGAAATATAACTAAACGTCAAAGACAAGAGATAAGTCAGTTTCAACAAAAAGAAGAAATAATAGCAGTTTTTTTTATTATGTAAGCACCCTTTGATGCCTGCTGAAGAGATATGAAACCAACATGAAAATGACTGATTACTGTTACTGTTACTGAAATGAAAATGACTGTTACTGTTACTGTTACTGATTACTGATTACTGTTACTGTTACTGAGTACTTTTACTGATTACTGTTATTGATTACTGTTAATGTTACTGATTACTGATTATTGTTACTGTTACTGATTACTGTTATTGATTACTGTTACTGTTACTGATTACTGTTACTGTTACTTTTCAAGAAATTGACTTTTACTAGGAGGACCATCTCATGATATTTGCTTACTGTTACTGTTACTGAGTACTGTTACTGATTACTGTTATTGATTACTGTTAATGTTACTGATTACTGATTATTGTTACTGTTACTGATTACTGTTATTGATTACTGTTACTGTTACTGATTACTGTTACTGGTACTTTTCAAGAAATTGACTTTTACTAGGAGAACCATCTCATGTTATTTGCTTCCCTCGCTTAATAAACACACTTCTTCCCTTAAATTTGTCTGTGAGTTTGAAATGATTGGGGATCTTAATAATTAGGTGATGTATTGTTTTGACATGCCTCTGTTTTGCGTGGAACTAATTAATGAGGTAAGAGGTATGAGATGACTGCTCCATCGCTGGGAAGACTGCGAAATGTAGCAATGACATGAATAAATATTTTGATTGGATGTAACTGGACACTTGTATGTGGTAAGACTGTATCCTTTTATTGTGTGTATCCTTTTATCAAGACACAGAACCTTAAAAATGTACATTTGAGTCAATGTGAGATAAAATGATCAAATTAAAGCATTTAGTTCTGAATTGACTTGCCTGCAGACATTTACTAAACATCAGAGTGACATTCTTTGTTCTAACCTCTTCATGTCTCTGGTCGGCATTGTGGATTTGTATCTGCTGCACTCAGATATAGCCTTTCTGAACTTCCCCTGAACTCCATCTCCTTGAGTTTCTCTTGCTCTTCTGAAGACTGCGTCATCCCCGTGTTCCTGCTTACCTGTCCGTAACGCTCTCCCAATGCCTCCTTTGATTCACAGCGACACGGAGAAAATGAAATCACTTCTGCTTCCCTGCAGTGCTAGAAGATTTGGCATGTTCCTCTTGTCATTTTGACATGGAGCACCCCAAAGACTCCTGAGAGCTCTCCAGGCCTGTATGTGTGTGTGTGTGTGTGTGTGTGTGTGTGTGTGTGTGTGTGTGTGTGTGTGTGTGTGTGTGTGTGTGTGTGTATGTGTGTGTGTGTGTGTGTGTGTGTGTGTGTGTGTGTGTGTGTGTGTGTGAGTGATGAAAGTTATTCATGGGGGCCCTTGTGCATAGATTTTACATGTGTCTTAGTTCATAACACATGTTTTGTATCAGTCAGTGGCTAATGCAAAGGCTACATTTTCCATTCAAACTAAAGTCTCTGGTGTCAGATGAGCAATTGCTTACTTACTAGTAATGAACAAAAAGTAGCAGAATGCAGATTGAATAGAATCTAATTCACTGCAGATACCTTCAGTAACAAATCAAAGTGAAGCAATGAGCCTTGTTGAAATGATACCAGATGAACAGAGTGCATTGTCACCTAAATCCTTTTTCAATCACTTGAAAAGAGGTTTTTTTGTATGTGACAATTTCTGTGTGATTGATAATAACAATAAACAACAAATGAACTGAGAACATGGTCTGAAAACATCTGGCAATGTATCTGGCAAACATCTGGCGAAGTATTGCGAGTGGTAAAAAAATTAAAAACGTATTGGGTGATGCAGAGCCTCTCATTGCTGTGTGGAATATCCTGCAATAATAGACTGTGGAGATCCCCTACCTCAGAATGGCAAGAATGGTCTCTCTCAGTGAGAATACCCACTAAAGCTGAACACACCCAGTCGGCTGCACTGTGCTGTTGACTGGTTTGGCTTCAGCCTGCGCCGTCCATTGGTCAATGCCAGATGAGCTCTTTTTCAAGGACCCCGTTGCCCTGATCAGTAATCTATTGTTTGTGATGGATTGAATTTTTAGCCTGAATTCTCACGTGACAACCCACCTCTTTCACACTGGAGTGGCTGATGTATTCAATATGATACAGCAAATCAACTCTCCCAGAAAACGTGAGGTCAGTCAGATTTACTTGCCGATTTAGGTCACATCACCACTGAGTGAAAAGTTTTGACCTGAACACAAAACACAAAGCAAAATCAGTGCAGTAATCATATACTTTTGTTAGGGGACTGACATCATGTACCCAGGTTTCAGAACAGAGAGTTGAACAGTCTAGACTACAAAAGATGTCCAGTGCAAGATGTTAAGTGCGTGCTTAAATATCTAGTCTTTCATTAGAGATCTTAGCCATCATTCGGTGAGACATTGAGAACGATGCTGATGACTGAAAAATGAGAAAAGTACATTCAAGAAGGAATGTACGTTACTGAAGATACAGCAGTTGAAGTGGTTTAGGTAGTGGCCTTTAGGAAGTGGCCTTAGGTAGCTGCTTGTCCTCTGTGTGTTTCATATCGATGAGAAAGGGAATAAGAAAGAGAGAAAAAGACAGGGGGAGAGAGAGGAAGAGACGGTAAAAGGGAGGGAGGGGATGGAGAGAGTGGGAAAGAGAGAGGAGAAGAGGAAAGGACAGTTAGAGAGAGGGGGAGACAGACAAGACAGACGGGTCAGGGTTTCCAGGTGGACCTGGGGATACCAAGCTTTGGTGATGTCATGTTGTTAAGAGTGCCAGTAGGTAGTCATCAAGTCTTAGAACAGAGGTTTAACTACAGATATTCAGCACCAAAATGATCATTACCACAATTAGTATCCATAACAATAGACAAACACCTAATAAAAAGTATAATAGTTGATTATTAGGAAACTGCAGCGATTTGTGTAATGTGAAAGGTCAAACACATCTTGTAAACCTGCTGCGATCCAGAGAAACACTAAAGCCAGGGCTTTTGGGCTCTACCTTAGGTGAATAAAATCATGTAGAAACACTAAACTCCAGGCTTTGGTGCTGTACATCCTGTGAATAAAATCACAAGGACATAGCCATTGTCTTTTGTGCTTAACACGGACAGCATCAAAGCACATCAGAGTTGAACTTCTTCAGTACTTCTCTTACTGTTCTGCTCTCTAGTACTTCTCCACTTCTCTGTGTCGATAGCAGTGCACAAATAGTATGGGGATGTGACTTCACTGAAGCAGCAGGGAATCGTTTCCACCAGCAGTTGGTATCTAACTCATGCCATCGGTTTCCCTTGTGAAGGAAGGAATAATTTATGTTGTGTCACTGTAGCGTACAATTTTTGTCATGGTTCCTTTGACTTGTGCCCTGTTTATCTGTACTAGTCCTCTGATAGTAACCCTAACCCTTATCTAAGATGAGAGAGCCTTCACCAGTGTAAAATGGAAGAATTTGCACCCTCTGTGAAATGACTCATAGCTTCTCATTAATATCCCCACTGTGCAGTTAGACATGATCTCAGAAGCACATCACATGCATAGATAACATATATTTCTGTATCTAATTGCTCGTGTATAATTTACACCATTTTTCTAGCCAAGGGACATGGATCATATCTTTTACTGAGCTACTCAGTAAGGACCTCCCACACATACTGCCTGTATTGTCTTCTGAATGTCCCCCATATGCTCGGGTCTGCGAGGGGCAGACTAAGGTGTTTGCCTGGTGTAGGACTCTCCATGTACGAAGCACAGATTTACCACTGAACCCAACACTTAATAAAGACATTAATGCACAACCTCAGAAAGTAGGCCCTTTTTTAAGGGTCAATAATTCATGTCTAGGTGGCACAAATTTGAACAGTTTAAATAATGATGTGAGTGGTTTTAGCAACTTATACTCCTTCCGCTTGCTAGGGATTGTGGCTAAATGAAATGTTATTTCACACACACACACACACACACACACACACACACACACACACACACACACACGAGAGGAATGCATGTTTAATGTGGTGGAAAACTGAAAACCATGTAGATGTACTTAAGGATTTGGTGTCGAATGCTGAAATGCATTTGTGTGTAGAATGCTGGAGTTTAATTCTGTTGTTGAATACTGGTGCTGAATATTGAATACAGTCAGTTAAAAGATGTCTCTCCTCAACTGTTTTTAATCACTGGTGTTTTCAAAGAAGAACCTCAAGCTGATTTTAGTGAACCGTCCTTGGTAAACAAGAGTGCCACCGTTTGCAGTGACAAATGCTTCACTGTGTATTTAATGTGTGATGTTACCTCAACCTGGCAACACATCGTTGGTGTTGCGTGCACTAGGGGCACAAGCTTGGAACAACTGCACTGCAATGCAATGGCTCTAAACAAAGGAGTCTGTTTAAAATGTCATGGAATCAATTTTAAAAGTAAGCTATTTATACGTATACCTTTCAACGAGGACATTGATACAAGGTTTAAGTTCCTTTCGTCTGACAGTCGGTGTGACAAAAAATGAAAATGCTTTCAAAATTAATATATTTCATATTTTCATATGATAGAGACATTTTTAAAAAGTATTGTGGAGTATAGCTTCTGGAAATCTAATGCTCACGCCATCTACTCGCTCAGTGTAGCTGATACATCCATTCTCATATACTGCCATTACTTTTCCCCCGGCACAATTTCCTTGTGTTCTTTAATCCAGCAACGTTCATTTTCCTTCACCATACACCGATTAACAGGTAGTAGATCACACAAGAAACGTAAAAACACTAAGAAAAAAATGAACGTCGTGCGTAATGCAGTCGACGAAAAAAGTGTTTCACACTATGTACATGCATGCGTCCGTGCGTGTGTGTGTGTGTGTGAGAGAGAGAGAGAGAGAGAGAGAGAGAGAGAGAGAGAGAGAGAGAGAGAGAGAGAGAGACTATTCATGTTATCTTGTGTCTCCGAGTTTCAGAAAGCGCACGGCTGTCCGCCTGCATGGAGGTAAACGGACGGTGGTAACGATGTAGGCTCACACTGAGATGCTGCGCTTCCTGAGCTTCGACTTGGAAAAGTGCGTCCTGATAAAGCGTCGGCTTTTCCTTTTGCAGATGCATCGCTCAAATCAGGGTTACGGAGCTGCTTCATGTGTGCCCAAGGACATCATCTGTCAAGAAGAGTTGCTTTTAAAAGGCTCATCTCGTTTTCCCCTGACTGAAGCGTTCCTATTGTACTTTAGGTAAGTACGACAACTATAGCGCGTTTTGGTGTGCACACAACGTTTCGATCTATCCCGTTAATTGTAGCATATACGCATCAATCCTACCACTTGTAGTTTACTGGCGGTTTTTATTGGGCATCTAATGTGATCGCGTAATAATAATAAAAAAAGCTTACACTTTATTAAAAAGCCTTTCATTCCTGCGGACACTACTACAAAGCAGAATCCGATATTTGACATTAGTCGCAGGAATCTGAGATGTAGCTCTGTTTAGCTCCTGCAGCGGTCGTTCAGATTTTCCTTTGCCTAGTCGCAACAGATAACAGCTGGGCAGGAGCCTATGAACAGTGCATTTCCATTTTAATGCACATTGAACTAAGTCCCGCTCTGCGTCATGGCTCAACAGGTATCTACAGGTAGTCTACGCATCGACCGTATACTTTTCTGTGTGAAACTACAGATTTAACCATAAACACCGATCGCTTTCTGTGCACAATGTATTTTAGATTGATTGCTCAATGAAAGTCCGTGCAAAGAAAGTACAGCATAATTTGCTACTGTTCATGATGCACACGTCATTAGAAAGATACTACAGAGTATACTGGTGTCTGTAAATGCCACATATTTTATGTTATATATTGTATTATTGTATGGATTTCAATGATAAATTAGAATACATTTATGACAAGGTCACTGTATTCCCACTCTCATATGAAATCCAGTACACACTTGTTAGAAAGCAAACACAAACTGATCATTTTTCTATCTCTATAGCCACACATGCTATTTCTTTTTGTCCCCTTTTCAAAGCTAATGGCTGGTTTTAGAGACGGCTTCATCTAAAGGGTGCACCCCTGTCCCCAGGACCCTGCTTTGGAGACAGAATGGCAACTGGAGTAGCAGCATGGCTTCCTTTTGCGCGGGCAGCTGCCATCGGCTGGATGCCAGTGGCGAACTGTCCCATGCCAGTTGCCCCCAGGGATCACAGCAAAAAGAAGGATGAGCTGATCATTCTGAATGTCAGCGGGCGCCGTTTTCAAACCTGGAGGACCACCCTAGACCGCTACCCCGACACCCTGCTTGGCAGCATGGAGAAGGAGTTTTTTTACAACGAGGAGACGAAGGAGTACTTCTTTGACCGTGATCCGGACGCCTTCCGTAGCGTCCTGAACTTTTACCGCACAGGCAAGCTTCACTACCCACGCTACGAGTGCATCTCAGCCTACGATGAGGAGCTGGCCTTCTTCGGTATCATCCCGGAGATCATCGGAGACTGTTGCTATGAAGAGTACAAAGATCGCAAGCGGGAGAATGCCGAGCGCCTCATGGATGACCAGGAGGAGAACAAAGACAGCAAGCTGCCCAACATGAACTTCCGCGAGACCATGTGGCGCGCCTTCGAGAACCCACATACCAGCACCATGGCGCTGGTGTTCTACTACGTCACGGGCTTCTTCATCGCCGTGTCCGTCATCACCAACGTGGTGGAAACAGTGCCTTGCGGCTCCACACCCAACCAGAAGGACGTGCCATGCGGCGAGCGCTACACAGTGGCCTTCTTCTGCATGGACACGGCGTGTGTGATGATCTTCACCGTGGAGTACCTGCTCCGGCTGTTCGCCGCGCCCAGCCGCTACCGCTTCATGCGCTCGGTGATGAGCATCATTGACGTGGTGGCCATCCTGCCCTACTACATCGGCCTGGTCATGACGGACAACGAGGACGTGAGCGGCGCCTTCGTCACGCTGCGCGTCTTCCGCGTCTTCCGCATCTTCAAGTTCTCGCGCCACTCGCAGGGCCTGCGTATCCTGGGCTACACGTTGAAGAGCTGCGCCTCGGAGCTGGGCTTCCTCCTCTTCTCCCTGACCATGGCCATCATCATCTTCGCCACCGTCATGTTCTATGCTGAGAAAGGCTCCAGCTCAAGCAAGTTCACTAGCATTCCTGCCTCCTTCTGGTACACCATCGTTACAATGACCACGCTGGGGTAAGTACCGCTAGCAAATCCTCAACAAATTTACCTTCTGTTTACTAGTGGTGAATTTCAAACAATTAGGTTCTGCCTTTCCACCTATTTATGTGTGAAGATTTGATCAATTATTTAAAAACTAAATTTTTTAAATCATTTTTCCTGTTCTCCCAAGTAGTCTTTAGCTACTTCTTGATCTTCCCCCTATACTTTAACAACACCACCTCTCTGAGAAGTGAAGGCTTTCTCATTCAGTCCTCTGACATGTGTGAACCCACCGCGCTGTTTACGCCTGCACTGTCAGGTGACTGAATGCAGTTGCTGGAGAAGTTCCACTCTGCAGGGCTACGCAGATGCCGGCATGTCCCGAGAGAGGCTGATCCATCATTTTGGAGAGACGGGCCTTCCCCCAGACTGAAAGGGTGAATGGTTACACTGTCAGGAACCCCCCAGCCATGAGATCTTACAGTTAAGAGGCAGGTTTCAGCTCTGTGGGTTTCAGCTCTGTAGACTTATGCTCTGCACTGCAGAAGCTCTTTAGCCAAATGATTGCCCCTGGGGAATTAACACATGTTTAGCAGCCTGTTAATTGCTAATGTGCAATAAACAAAATGGTAAAAACATAACCTGGGATTTGGAACCCAATGATCATGCTCTCCAAAGATGAGATTATAATGAAGTATGTCAGGTTTTTCAGTAAATGCTTTCCCATTAACATCGCAAGAATGGTTTGGAATGCTTCATGAAGGCCAATAACACCTTACCCAGAATAAGGTACTAACCAAAATAGCTAAAACAAGGTTCACTTGCACACAGCAAAATATGGAATTAATGTGATCACTTTATCACACATTTTACAAAATGGTAAATGCATTTTATTGTTACGTGATGCAGAAGTGGAAAAGTGGACCACAGCCATAATGGCTCTGAGTAACCGAGTGTTGTACCAAAGACAGACGCCGTGACTTCACAAAGGCCCAGTGGGTATAAGTAGCTGTCAGGGTGAGTAATAGCATGTGCTGCTACATCTGCTAACATTTATAAACCTTCCTGATATGTGCCGTTTACTGGGCTGGGAAGAGGCCGAATAAGGCCATGAGTGTTGCAGGGTGGGTAGTTTTGCCTCAGCTGTTTGTGGAAGCCTGATTAGGAGGGAACCACGCTGAAGAGCCATATAAGAGAGTTTCTGTGAGGTTGCATAAAATTTATGGGACGCTCATGAGTCAGGTGAATTCATTCGGACAAAGCCCTCCGAGTTGAATCTGACCATGGACGGGCTCTGAAGCAACACTTTGTCGAGAAGTTATCTGATAACTGTAAGAGTTTTTCAATTTAAGTAAAGTAAATACTTTAAAAGACGAGGACTTATTAAAAAGGTGAATTTAATCCTCTATCTAGTTTGCTGTTTTCAATGGTGTGTTAATTCTGTCATGGCTTTTCGATTAGATTCTGGTAATGGATAACCTCAAGAATCACAATGTTTTTAATAGGATTAAGGATTTAAGTTTAAGGTGAGATATTTCTTCCTGATTGATTGCAGCAATGCATTAGGAAATCAGCACATTGAACTGACTGAAAAATGATTTCAGGCAAATTCAGTTTCTTAAATGTTTTGTGAAACACAATATTGGCATCATTGCAAAAGGTCTACTATTCTGTAGTGTCTCCAGAGCTAATGACCTGCAATAGGCAGCTTTTCCTTGGAGTGCATGCTTAACCCAAATGTAAATTCTGTTTACATGAGGCATGGAGGTTTAATTTCATTGTCACTTATGAATTCACAGTTTAGTCATTTAATTTATTATTCCACTGGGGCTTAAGATAATGGGCTTTGCTTGAGCAGATATGAAAAAGCGACTTGCCACAAAGATAAGTTGGAACATTTTAAGATGTTTTGCACTTGAAAATGGTAAAAAAAAAAGAGTAAAGCAGTACTACTGAATCTTGTCAGAATCCGATGACCAGGAATGTGACGTCAGGTAGCTCCAAATCATTCAACAGCAGTACAGAGAGTAATTATCATCTCAAACAGGCTTAAGCAAAATTTTGCACAAATTAAATAATTTAAAGCTGTGTTGTTTTTGAAAACAACATCAGGGTAACAGCCAAAGTGGCATATGAATGGTCAGTGAACTAGATGACTCATAATTAGCTTATTCGTTAAAGTGGAGTTGACTTCTTTTTTTAAGGCTAAAAGGGACCATGTACAGCTCTGAGAAGTTTCTTCTGTCAGGTGTGACACTAATGTTAAATGTTGGAACATCAAGTACTCTACGATGTGAAGTGTGAGCTTCTGTTAGTCTCTGGATAGAAACGAGCACAAAACAGACCCCAAATGAATTACTGTAAACCGACAGGAGGCCATTAAAATTTTACAAAGTTTTTCAAAAGCATCTTTCACCTTGACCATTAGCGGGAGCTTCTTATAGCTGTGTTACCGTAGCCAGATTTCACACTGGTGGCTTTGTTTTGCCATTTCTGAAATAATTAATACCCACAGTGGCAGGTTGGTAAGGGGTGTTGGAGAGGAACTGCCATATTTTAAATTACTTTATTTAACCACCAGTTCTGTTCTGACTTTTCGACTGAGGTCAGTCCAGTAGAAAGAGCACAAGAGAAGGGAAGGTGGACCATGCGGCATACTTACTGGATGTGTCTGATTGATGGATTGATGGATAAAACAGCTTTAAGACCCAAGGCAGAGTGGAAAACAGCATAGGAGCCCGGCGTACCGGTGCGCTACACCCACAGCCATCCACACCACTGTGCACATACAGCACCTGCTCATTAAACACTCGGGCTCTTCAGCATCCAAATGCCAAAACTATTTTTCTGTGCGGCGAAGGTTCCAGTGACATTGCAGCCTGTGCCACCACTCACGGACCACTGAAAGGCATGTGACCTCATTACCTTGGCGCAGTGGGTCGTACGATTGAAGGAAACAGAGGCAGCCACTCTGAGACCATCTGTCCTGCCGTGGGTCCCAACATAGCCTATCGACCCAGTGTCTTCTCACCCCTGCGAGCAGGCATGACTTCTGCGTGTGCCGGGATCCGTCAAGGGGTGCAGCTCTGCATGTGCTTTAATCGGGAAACTGGTAGCTTAGCAAACACAAGCACCCAAGGGATCCATTAGATGCAGACGGGAGTGTTCCCAAGGTTTGATTAGACTAATATATCTCATTTGTCCCATCCGCTGCCACTCAGAGTAAGACTGCCTTATTAAAATTCATCAGCTACTCAACCTTAATGGAATAGTGTATGGTATTTTCTTTTTTTTTTTTTGGTACCTGGAGTGAATTTATATTCTTTTGTGTGTTTGAAAATTTTACATGCATTTAATTTTATGGATTCTAACATATTTTAACATATTCTACATATGGATTCTAACATATTCTACATATATTCCTGAAACTATACTGGTTAGGATTTTGCTTGGCGTGCAGAGGTAAAGTCAGTCAGAACCACTTGACTGAAGGTAGAAACAGCCTTATTTGCATATGGATAACAATAGTTTCCAAAATGGAATTGATTTGCACCAATAGCGGTGATTTGCATGTCAGCATCACAGGCATGATCCTGCACTGCTGCCTCTTTGATTTCACTGACTAGTGGCTGCAGGTAAACATTTGAGTGGGAAAGATGTGCGCTGATACATGCCATCTGTGTTTAAGAAGTGTCCTAAAGAATACACACACACACACACACACACTTGAGTGGTGCCACCAGGGGTGTGCTTTTATTTCCTCTAGAGATCACATGGAAGCCATCTGCTGAGCGTATAACAGCAGAACACGATTCATATAATTATGATTTTATTTTTTATTCATCTCACTGGAGCAGTACTTGTTATTCTAGACATAAGTAGACCCTCCATTTCCAAGGTCCTCTCAAACAGGGTCACGGTTTTCAGTGCTTATCGCACAGAACACCTTCTTTGAAACTCTCAGATCTGATGTTGTATGTTCATGGGGTGTTACTTCAGTTTACTTCATATACAGAGATGAACTCATATGCAGAGGCGAACCTTTTCATCCATTTAGATCCATTTCTGCAATTGCGCTCATGAGCGTTTACATGTTGTTTAGCTTTGTTACGTTTATTATTACTGCACGAGTGGATTGGGACGCGAGTGATTGTTTTCTGGACAGAAAGGCTTCAGATAGGAGGTGAAGTATACAGTAAATGAAGTAAAGGGAGGAAACAGAGCACAGGAAGATGCAGCAGAGCCCCTTATACTTCTGTACTGCCATGAGCATGTGCTGATTAATGGTGGCTGTTCCTCAAATGTGCATGTTTTAAATATACTGGGGAATATTTAGGGTTTATTGTCTTTTTTTGATCCTCAGCATGAATGTAACTGTATGTGAGTAGACCTTTTTCCCCCATCTGTATTTATATGCTGATGTCTTAAAGTATCAGGGTGAGATTTCAGGTTATCAAACAAAACAAGTAATTTGTCTGACTGAAGTGGTGTGAGATTTCCTCAGATGACTGCATAACCTATGCGATCCTCTGTTTGCATGAGATCCGTAATTGCAAGGTTGTGGTTAATGATGCTTAATAAATGACGAGCTGTTTCCCTAAATGTCACATAAGTGCCACAGATTCATCTTACGCCGAGTATTCAGTGCAAAGGTCTGAATTTGCCTTCCACAAATGGACGTTTGTAACAGATAACCCTGCAGCTTCTCTATGCGACAGTCCCATAACAGGGGTTATGCCGAAGGTTACGGAATGCCATGCGGTTTGTCTGACGGGTTGTTACCTAATGCAGGCATCATTCTAGTAAGAACAATAATTTTGCAATTTTTGTCATTTAATCTGACCTTGACCACAGCAAGCAAGTCTGCAGCCATGCGACTGTACATGGCAGCTATAAATAGAGCCGAAGGCAGTTAAATCACACAAGCCAAGGAGACAGCGGTGTGGGGATAGGTGCGTCTCGAGGGGCGTAATGGATTCTGTGTTCTTTAGTGACTAGTTGTCTTATCTGTCAGCAGGAGAAAGCCTCTCTCTTCCTGCCGGGTGGTGTTTCAGCCTTTGTGTCCAGTGCTGTGAAGATGCTGCTTTGTTCGGTGGCTGTCAGCAGTTCAGCGGTTCACAATGGCCCAGGTGTGTAAATCAGCTCATGTGTCCGGTCTTTAAATGGCACCCTTACCCCGCTTCTATCTACGTTTGTTCTCGGAGAGAGATGGTCCTTTTCTCAAGTCTGCTGTCTCAGCCCCTGCCTGAGGTCGCACCGCAGAATTAAATTCAGATAAGATCCACTAGCTAACAAATGGAAGACAGGCTCGTGTTACTTGAGGCCTAGGGTGTGCAATTGGGATTTTTGTGTGGTTCTCTCCTGATTAGGCCTTGATGTGCAGAGAAACATAAATAATGAGATCCAGGATTCGTCCTTTGGCCTCTACAGGCAAAATAAAATGATTTCATTTTGCTTCAAGAGAGAATCATAAGGTGTGTGGATGCGGGGACGGAATTTGCTAAACTCACTGAGCATCGTCAGGCTTCTAATGATCACGCACAGACCACTGACTGCTTGTTAGCTTTCCTCATTCATCTGACTATAAAGCTCATTCTTTTCCTGACATTCTCCGAACGCTCTCCCAGCTCTGGGAGAGCACTCGCACGGAAGAGACAATGGCAAGAAGTGGCACGTTAGCAAGGAATGCCATTTCTCCATAGGAACAAATGAGTGCAATTACCAATTTGGGGATGAAAAGACTCTGAAGACCCACAGCCTTTTATCTTCCGGCCTCTACTCGCGACGCTGTTCGCAATGCTCGGAAGACGACGTGAAAAATGCGTGCGTCTCCAGGTTAGAGGACAGACGTGGGGCTGGGAGAAAGCCCGTAAGATGCGAGTGCCCTTGAGCAGAAGAAGAGAAGGTCTGGCCATGTCTGTTATTATACCAATAGACTCATCCGTGAGAGACCCTCAGTACCATCAGTAGCACAGTGGGCACTTTTCAAATACATTTAGGGCTTGCTCGATATATTGTTTTTCATAGTTATTGCAGTACCGGCCTTTGCGATACTAATATTTTTACATTTTAATGATACTAAATTAAACTCTCGGACGATTTTTTTTATTGGGTGCTTTGACCATCCTGACCAGTCCCAGAGGTTTCAGAGGAGAGAGAGTGTAAGTGTTTTGAATAAACCCGAGACACTCATATACAAAAACCTTTAATATTCCCTGGCTGTTTAGTTATAAAAACGTACCTAAGCACTTCAGCCATTACTGCTTTCATCAGTGCAAGTCAAAACCATGTCTGTGGGCAGAGCCTGCAAAGATTTGCTTGGGCTTCAGAGCAAATAAGCATAAATGTGGAGATATGATAACAATTATACCAATTACTTTACTGATATATCAGGTTATACGTATAACATACAGTCATTTATTAATTGCAATACCTCATATGTGGTGTATAGACTTGAGTGTTCATGTGGATTCTTAGGGAGAATAAAGCATTATGTGGCTAGTTGCAATACATTAAAAATATGTGATTTAGATCACACAGTGAACTCAATAAGGGGTGGTGACAGATTTAAAATGCTTTTACAGAGAGAATCTTTTTGGATTTATATGTTGAAAGCCATGTAATACCAAGGTTAACAGTGTGAACTCCATTGCTCTCCATTTCTGTGATATGTGGGCGCTTTGTGTGTATCTTATAATTGAATATCCAGTTGTCTCTCTTTTGTCTGATGCATTGTGGCTCAGTCTGGAAAGGAACAGTGTTGTTTTCCTCACAAGGAAAACAATTCGGTTATTCCTTCAGTTGTGAGTTTACTTTTATTATGTGACTAATTATACGACTTTCTTCCTCTTAAAGGAACTGCTGACGGTGGTTTTGACTTGCCCTGATGGAGGCATACTGGCATGTTTTTATAACCAATATTTAAGTGATATTAAAGGCTATAATATATTTATCTCTTGAGTGCCACAGATTTATTCAAAATACATATTCAAGTATTTGAAACTGAACTGAAGAGCACCAGAGATATATATTTTATACTCTATTAGTACTCTAAACAGTTTTTTTTTTTAAAATGAGATTTACAGGGTTCATATGGAAAAAAACAAACTGTAAATGACATTTGTCAAAATATTGCGGGACAGTTATTCATTTAACATCATGTTCACTAATGTGTTTTTAACACATTGCAGCGCATACTGCTTTTACAATATGTAGCTTTTTTATTATGATATAGTATTTTGTCTGCATCACACAGCTCCATTCATAGTTGACTATAAAGGGCAACATATCAGAAATTTATGGCATGGATTCACACATTTTTTCTTCTCCTGGGATAATTTAGTGGTTTTGCTTTCATTTAATAAATGGTTTTCAACAAAGTTGTATATGGTGTGTGGCACTTCCGTTTGTATTTTTTGGGGGTTTTTTTTGCACGTGTTTCACACTTGGCTTGTTGGAAGACAAAATGTTTCACTGCCAGGTGCACTATGTTCTAATCTCAGCGTGATTCACTCGTGCTACTTGCCTCCTCCCCTTGGCACTGTGCGTCTAGGATCCGGAGATTAGGGGCATGGAGTCTAAGGGTACCTCTCAAGACCGAGACGTGTGTTCTTGGGAAGAATGTTCTTGACATGTTGCCTTCCAAGAACAGTGTCAGTGCTTGCTGTGTAATTGCTATTTGCGCAATAGATCAGGCCCACCTGATTTCACCACAAGCCAAAGGAGTTTCAGAAACTATATAAATGGAATCTAAAAATGTTTGCTTGTTTTTATGCTCATTTTCAGTGTTCATAATTTTATTTTTGTGCTCTACTAGAATAAATATACATGTTTCAGTGATCCAAAAAAAACCCACATTATTTTTCTCATACTGTACATCTTTTTTCACCCTCTGTCTGAAAGTCTCGGTTAGCACACCCTTGTCTTTAACCCCTCCCCACATCAATGAGCCAGTCACCCACTCTGGTTTGACTGGTCGAGCGCCAGTTCTGCCTCTATACATTCCGTCTCATCTTGCAGTCTGCAGACGGACCCTTCTCTCCTGAGCAGCTGTAGAAACAGGTGGGTTTTAGAAACAACAAAAAAGATACCATATTTCCACACAATTTTGCATAAAGGTGGTACTGCAGCTAATTAGCAATACCATCATAACACAATAAGATTAGTTGTCAAGTTAGGTTCATTAGCTGAGAAGCCTACAGCACTGAGTTGACTTGGCAACTCCACACTTGAGCACTCATTGCAACTACCTTATTTGCTTTAAGCATCACAAAATCCACAAATAATAAGTAAGAAAAAATGGAGAGAGAGAGCGAGCGAGAGAGAGCAAAAGAGAGAGAGAGCGAGAGAGAAAGTGACAGAGAGAGAGAGAGAGCGAGAGAGAGAGAGGGAGAGCGAGCGAGAGAGAGAGGGAGAGAGAGAGAGAGAGAGAGAGAGAGAGAGAGAGAGAGAGAGAGAGAGAGAGAGAGGGAGAGAGAGAGTGAGAGTTATTTGCTGGCATGTATATTAGCATTCACTTTGAATTCCATTTACATATTTACCTGTACACAACGACAGTAAAGGAAAGAGAAAAACAGAAAAGCATAATACTTCCCCTTTAAATGGACTCTGGTGATTCCTTATCAGTCTGGTTGCTATTTTACCATTACAGCTAAACGCCCAATTACCTTTGATCTTTATGATGAAAACATTCAAATTGATGTGCTGAGATCAAAAGCGCCAGTAAACTTTTAAAGTGCATGTAGTGCAATGTTTTTTTTTTTTTTTTTAAATGTTGACACTGCAGTATTTTAAGAATGGCCTAGAACAACCCAGAACAGTTAGTTAGCTAACAGCTGTTCATACAACATTAGCTTATTTACATTTACGGCATTTGGCAGATGCTCTTATCCAGAGCGACATACAAAAGTGCTTTGTCATTTACTCATAGAATGCACCCTAGCCAGTAAAGTAGGTTAAGAGTCCAAGATATTTTTGAATTAGAATGCTTTTGAAATACAGGGATCTATGCTGATGCCTAGAAGTGCAAAGCACTTGTTAACACTTGCAAAACACTTGTTAAGTGCTGTAACAGATAACAATCAGTGCAATAAACAAAAAATACTAGAGTTAGTCAACTTCAGTGTAATAAACAATACCCTACAATAAGTACTAAAGTTTCAGTTAGTCAACATAGGAGCAGGATCAGTGGTCATTTAAATAGACCACACATAGATTGGTCTTCAGTCTGTGTTTGAACACTGCAATGGACTCTGCTGTCCTGATAGCCAGCGGAAGTTCATTCCACCATCTAGGAGCCAGGACAGAGAATATTCTTGATGCTTGTCTTCCATTAGACTTGAAGCATGGTATTTCAAGCCAAGCCGTACTTGAGGCTGGAAGTACTCAAAGTACGGATAAGGCTTTTGATCATTGACATCATGTATGGAGGGCCTGGTCCATTTTTGGCTTTGTAGGTGAACATCAAGATTTAAATCTGATGGGTGCAGCTACTGGAAGCCAATGAAGGGAGCGCAGCGGCGGCATGACGTGTGAACGTACGAAGATTGAAGACCAGTTGTGCTGCTGCATTCTGGACAAATTGTAGAGGTCTGATTGGCTCTTAGAGGAAGACCAGCAAGTAGCGAGTTGCAGCAGTCTACCTGTGAGATGAGCTCATGCTAATCTGATTTTAGAACAATTTGCTCTTCAGTATTTTAGCACATTATACTCTTAAGCACATTTCATGTTAAAAATAAACTTTTTACAGAATAAATGAAGAATAATCGACCCTTCGGTCAGTTATGCTATTAATCATTATACTTACACTTAAATACCCCTTTGTCGTCATCCACCATTTTGTATTGTTTGGTTTGGCTTCAGAAACATCATGTGTCCTGAGACATTGGCACCATGAGACTGAATTGTGTGCAGTGTTCACACACTTCAGATTTTTACCTGTCATAACATATAATCCAGGAACCTTTTGATTACTAACTGAATACTAAGGTTTCGTCCACACTAACCATCACAGAAGTCTTATTTTGGCATGCTATTTAGTACAAAAATATGTGATCTCAGACAAAATACAACTTGGGCAGTGAAAAATGTCTGGCAGGAACACAAGGATGCAACAACACAAGAAAACATACCGAGAATCAACGTAGGGCTGGCCAGTATAATGTCCTAGGCTATTCACACAAGCAGAACAAATTTTCTAAGGACAATTCTAAACCTTGTCTATACATCTTTGTTATGCAGTGAGACAGGATGGGTTGTGATGACACTGATGTGGTGAATTTACTTGGTTCTAAAGTGCTTTGCATGATACATCAACTGCACTTTACTTTTATCTCTTGTGGACGAATATTACACAAAATTATGATAACATTCAGATGCTAATATGTTCACATTTCTCATTTCTTTTACATTTGTTCAATGTGCAATTAAGGAGTCTTTTAAAAAATTAGTTATGGCAAATTTGAAAACGTTGTATAATTTAATGGAACACACAAATTTAGCTTGCAGGCCTGTTTATACCAAGTCATTACATGAGACTAGTAGGTATGTGTATGGCATTCTGATATGTTTTTAACCACAGGCATTACACTTGGTAGTCAAAAGAATCTCTGGTTATAAGTAAGGCTAATTAATATAGCAGCAAACCTGATCGTAGCTCTAGGAAATGCTGCTATGGTCTAATAAGCATTTATGTTTTTGTCTAGGTGTGTCCTACATTATTAACTTCCTCGAGGTCATGGATCACATGTGTTGTGCCATATTGTATTGGTGAATGTTGCTTGATGAGATGGATGCATTAATACTACCGTCACATCTGCATCTCAGAACACCTGAAGAGGTTTGAAGGAATCTGTTTTAAATGTGCCTTGTGTGCATTTACACCTGTATTTTTTATGCGCTTAATCTCTATTTGGATATAATCATGATACTCAAAACCCATGAGATGAACAGGTGTAAATGGGCTCATCAGGATCCTCCTGATCTCTTTTGTTTTGTTTCATCCCAGAATACTGCTATACAACAGTAAAGGTGCCGTTCATATTAATCAACATAACACCATCCATTTTTACATCTGTTCATCCAAAGATGGCATCATTTCCACAAGAGATGGATTTATTTCTTTAATGCGTATAGCATTATTGGGCAATGTCACGGAACGCTTGCCTCCGGCGAGTCACGGGGTTTGGCCCGCCACGTGGTGGGACGATATTTGCTTGTGGCCACACCTGCACCTCGTCTTGTCTGTGTATATAAACCCTTGTTACTGTGTGCAGCGTGTTAATGTTAAGGTTCGTCTCGTTATTGTTAAAAGTGTTCATGTTCATCTTCATCGTTCGTGTTATTTGTGAGTGCAGGTATGTCGTATGTAATAAATCTTCGTCCATGTCGAAAGAGCCTGTGGGTCGTGCTCCACGCCCCTCAGCACTCGGGCCACCATGTAACAGGCAATATTTGACAAAATTTGATTTTTTGGTTTTTAATCAGTTAAAAGGGCTAAAGATAAAGATAAAGGTATTATTAGCCTTTTGCCCGTTGTAGAGGAGGGAGGCATAATAATCATGCATATTATTATTAGCCTGGGGGGGGGAGGCTGGATATGGAGTGATATTATCATGAGGAATTATTGTGGTAATTAAATTCATATATTGCCCAGCTTTAATGGAGTCCAGCAAGTTGCACATCATCTTTACAAGCTAAAACAGATGTGTTTTTGCTTTTATAAGACGGTGGTGTTGTAAAACCATGGGGTCATAAAAATATGTTTGCCCACCCTGTAGAATTGTGCAGGAGTCATAAACCCTAATGTTACTCAGTGTGATATACCTGTTGATTTACAGACATTTTGACAGGCAAAGGTTATCAGTTTCTTTTATCACTAAACACTGTTTTGTGATAAACATTGTTTTCGAACAGATGAAGAAACGATCGTATTGACCAAGAGTGTGCTGCATGAGAACATAAATCACGAAGGGCCTACCTTAACATCATGATATCAAGGCCGTGGGGCACTGGTCGAGCTCGCGCATGGAGAGCAAGACTAATGAATGGCTACTCTCACAGGATTTCTTACTGTCTTTGAAAGAGTATTGATATGCAGGTCTCATTTACCGTGGTGTGAAAGCTGCGATTACTCATGCAGACCAGTTACCACTCAAGGATACCTGAATCAATGTATTTTGGTGTCAAGATCCTCTCTAAGTACAATCAGTTGAGCTACAATCATGTGTTGTTGCATATCGCATCACTATTTACAATCACACAGATGGGTAAAAAAAATTATGAGTATTCCAGGATTTGCATTTGAAGTGGATTTTTTTAAATGAAGTTTGCGGCTCTGAAGGTTATAACAAAAGCCAGAGAAAAGTAAAGCCACCATCATCTTCACATGCTACGTTATTTATTACGTGGACACAGACACATTTAGATAACTGACTTTTATCACAGGGATCCCTTTTAAGGTAACTGAAATAACAGCACTGAGTTAATTAAGGCACTCGATCAATCGGATAGTGATAGGAAGTTTGGTAAGTTTCCATCCCTGCGGCGTGTGAGCAGACGTGTCGATGTGAGCTCATCAGGGGCTGGCAGAGCCCTACCCCGTGATCACCTGCTGAAGGAGCATATGTTCAGGTGATGAGGTCATCCAACTCCAATCTGCCCGTTTCCATGAGAACAAACGAGGCCGTGTCGCACTGTCTGTCTCTGGCAGAGCACCCGTTAGCCCTCTAGAGGACAGGTCCAGCCTGATGTGGGGACAGGATATGTGGACAGGACAGAAGTAGGAACATTACAGAACACTTTTAGTCACATGACAAATTTCACATTGCATTTCTATTACTATATTTGTTAAGTATATTTTGTAAAAAATAACGTTTAATTGAAATTTAAAAAGGTCTGTGTGTGTGTTTCTTAATGCATATACTTAATGCTTGTATTGTTACAGACAAGCCACTTCTGAAAAAATTACATATTTCATTTTCAGCCAGTACCAAATTCCTCAAACAAATGTGTTGTGGCTTACTGAATGATAATTACTTCTCTCAGGAATTTGCTGATGGCATTAGTGCACTTGAAGGGAGCTAGTCTTCACATAAATCATGCAATTCATCCACTCATTTCCCACCCACCTGCTCATTTGCTCACTGATCTATGTTTTGCTACCCATCGCCGGAACGGTTCCTCTGTGCTTGATGTATGTTACAGCCCAAATTCCATTCAACGGTGCTCCATGCTTGATATTTCCCTGTTTTCTGTGTGCTTTACACCACATAGGAATTTCCTGCAGAAAGGAACTTTTCTGTTGGGTTGTTCACAACAGTGTGGTTGTGGGTTAATGAGCGGTTGATCAGATTATCAGATCTGGGCTCAGTACCCAGTGTTCTGCTCTTTTCTTATCTTGCCTCTCAAAGGTTTCTGTGATTTGAAGTTCGATAGTTTTACCCCATCTCAGATTCTCAGACATGTATTGAAACACTCTTATGCTGGAACACTGCGTATGTCCTCATATTTCCCCATATATCTGATATCAAACCTCAGATCAGCCCAGCAGACTTATGAAACTCGACAAAGTGGATAAACACACTCACATCGTACCTCAGAGCAGCTCAGCACGATCATATCACTCATCAGAGCAGCCCAATGCGGTCATATCACTCCTTAGAGCAGTTCAGCAGACTCTTATAACTCCTTAAATCAGATAAAGACACAAATATCATTCCTCAGTGTCTCTACCTCAACACGCTGGTATCACTAATCAGAGTAGCCACTTCAGCACCCTGCCAGCCATAACCTCTGCCTTTTCAGTTCGAAGCTGAAAGTTTGAGATTCATGCTCTCTGCCTTCAAGAGCCTCCAGCTTCTTCTGCAACCATGCGAATGTGCAGACACCATGAATAGGCGGAGGAAACAAGACAGATGGGCCGGCTACGCAGCCACACCTCCGCCTGTTGCAGCGGGGCTGTTAAATCAGGCTCGGGTGGCTGATATGATGGCATGTCGGCGGTGTGGTCCTCACCGTGCCCAGGCGTCCGGCCACTGGGACGGTAGCTGTGAGATCAATGAAGCAGCGGCCGCCCTCTGGATCTCCTCCCTGGAGGCCTGGATATTTCAGGCTTATCAGCTGTGTGATTTAGGTCTGGTGTTGGGGGGGGCTCATCTTTCTGGCTTTACCCCCGATCAGGGGGTCTAACCCCACAGCTATCCAGAGTCTTTGTTATGAGTTCCACAAAGTATTTGCCCAATTACAGAGAATATGAAAGTGTTCCCTCCACACGGTGAAGTATGGCACTGCCTTATAATTAGAGCAATTTTCCCAGCTGTAAAGCCCTGAACGTATTCCTTAGCAGAGTGTAACGCCAGAGAAATGTTATGTATGTAGGTCATGTTCTCGTCTGCCTTAATCAGTAACTATATTTAATCTGTTTCAGTGTGGCGTTTGGCACTCACTCTCTCCTGTGCGCTAATCTATAATTCTGAGATGTAAAAGATGGAAGAAGACATTTCAGTCATGTGAATGTAGGCCTGGCCTGTTACCAGGGGTCAAGTAATTACATTATGAAAAGCATCCAAAGATGGAAGTGCCCTTATTTGAATGTGAGATCTATTTGGGGAGGGTGGACGAGCACATGCTTTGTCTTCCGCCAAGAGACAGTTGGACAGGCGGTGTTTCAGTTTCTTCACTAAGATCAAAGAATATCAACTTCTCCCATTGCTCAGTGAAAGAGAAAAAATATCGAGGGCACTTACATGGCTCTTTCGCCAGTAGCCGGTGTGAGTGGTGGCTCTCAGGACAGCCTGGCATGTTACGTTTCCCTGACACCTCGCATCTCCGCTGGGTCACTGGCAGAGAAACCAACATGCGAATGAAGTTAATGGCTGCTACTCTTAGGGACAGCCGATGTAAGGTGGGACCACGGGGAAGTGGGAACCGTTGACCAGGAAGAGAGCCCAAACAACCTGCAGGTGCCAGTAGAGAGCGCACAGCGACGTTATCGTCCACACCTCAATGTCTTTCTAAAAAAGACATTTTGTGTCCAAAAGTAGTTTTAATTTACTTTTTCCATTGTGTTGTGCCTTCTTATTTTTTTTAATGCAGGATGTTTGCTCATCAAAGGGAAGACTGGGTTAGAAAGTGTTCACTCCTCTTTTATCTAATCTTACGTACACTATATCAGATGTTAATTATTTAGCGTCTTCGGCACAGATGAAACAGCTTGACTGCATGCATGTGAAAGCCTGCTTTAAAAGTTTTATAAGAACAAGACTGTCTTACAAGAATAATCTGGAAGAGGACAGCACATGCCTGCTATGCCTGACTGGTAGCTTTGCCTCAAATGGAATTAATGGCGCATTTTAACACCCTACAGGCCCACAGATCAGAGCCAGCAAGCCGTGTCGGAAATTAAAAATATCCCTTGTATCAGTGCGGGATCTCGGAGCCAATTCCCCAGCACAGGCACCACTAATGGAATCCTTTATAATGATATCTGTGGAATTTTACTCAGTTACTGCTTAAAGCTCAGTTACTGCTTAAACCCATTTAAACAATTAGTGATGTGTTCCTGTGTCTGAAATGCTTCAACACCTCAACTGGACTTGGCTTGTCCTGTTGTCTCATAGCATTCCTTTTCACCCCTTGCCACAAAATATTTGAAACCTGAGCATAATTAACAGACTAAAATGCAACGCTTTGTCGTTATCGCTGTGTGTACGTAATGATGCCATTATCTCTGCAACTCTTTGCTAGTTCAGCAGAAATATTTTTTTTTATGCCTCAAATCATTTTCTGTGGTGTCATGATATATCATGAAAGGTAGTTTTGTCTGAAAATAGCTACAAGAATATATTTGAAAAAAACACCTAATTCAAAAGAGTGCCTCACCCTTGAATTGTCACACGAGCTGCTGGTGTCAGGGTTGTAGATGAAGAGGCTCACAGTAAACACTGCTAAAGTGAAAGCTTGGAGGTTCTGTGCATACACTGTGGAGATGGCGGTTGAGGTCAAGACTACCCTATCTTGTTTTAACCACAGCGAGCTCCTGGGACCTTCAGATCACTGACCGCATGACTCACTGTTAGCCAAACAATGACATGCTGCTTTTCCATGGATTGAAAGATAGTCAGATTGACACTGGCAGAACAGAGAAATGTTTTGGAGAGCAAAGAACGGCAGAATGGACAACGCAGAGCTGCCGCCTATCTCTGCAAACAGCTAGCTGGGGTCAAGTAGGGCTCGGATCAAAACAAACGGGAGCTTTTCTAATACTTCTTATCTGCTGTCTTAAAAAGTTCTGGGTTTTGTGGCTTCAAAGCCTCAGAGCCGTTTTAAAGTTGGATCAAATCAGAGAACTAAAATAACACTAAGAATACCTAATACCATGATGTGTGTGTAATTCTGTGTGATGGTGTAGCTGTGAACTGGTGGAGTTAAATCATTTTTATTGGATTGTTCTATAAGAGGATCATTTCAAATTGTGTAACCCAGTAGATTATGATTGAGATTTTGAACGATTTAGGACAGAGTCAGACTTATTTTTGTATTCAGTTTAATTTACGGCTCCTGTGCTTCCATAGAAAGTAGTCTCTTAATGGTCACGGCTGGGAACATATCTTGCAGACTGCATGACAAAATGATGTGTGCATCAAAAGCATGTTGAGCTAATCCTCCCTGGATGGTAGTGGAGACTCCCGGGAAGGCTTAACATCTCCCCAGTCCTTCAGCAGGAAAATTATGTTTCATCTCAAATCAGTTAGTGGTATTATATGCCAAAGTGTGCTGCACAAGCCTTCATCTTTGTGAACATCCAATTAGATGTTCTAATTTTGCATGAATGTGACAAAGACAGAATCCTGTGTCAAGCACCGAAGTATTGTCAAGAATTAATGGATGCTGAATCGGTTTTATTGACCGTTAAAGCGTAATTAGATGTTCATTAAGGGCTACTGAACATGCCACTGCCTCTCAGTGGGCAAGGGTAGCAGCTAAAGCAAAAGATGGAGGTGGAGGAGTTGATTGCTGAATTTTTGTGCAACACCTTGCTTTCATTTTTACTATAGGGTCCGACTGGGCACGGGTCTACCCAACATTCCCATGAGCCTCTGGGGCTGTTTGGTCCCAGCTGACGGGGTCCTATGTGTGTCGCGGTGTCTGAATTCATGTCATCTTCCAGAGCAAAGTCTGGCTCAAACGTTGATTTATAGTTCTCCCTGGGCATGAAATGACATGGACATGCTCCAATTTATAGCTGCTGTACTGCCGTTAGACTCCTCAAGACATGAGATGGTCGCCCATTACAACGTTGTTAGGCTGTAAGACCTTTTAGCAATCAACAAACATCTTCAGACCGGATCAGTAAAGGGTCAGCCAGACCACCATTATTCTGCAGGCTGACACACTCATGCTTTGTGCACACTCATTAAAATTCATAGGCCCAGTAATAAATGTGTGCCACAAATTATGCTCTTCGTCAGCTGGCTTTGAGCCTGTTCTTCAAATTCTCAGTGTTGCACCACCTCATAATTCTTCTAGGGACCTGTCACCTGTTAACAAATTAACCTGCAGCCATTCCGATTTAAGTGTTAATGGCTTTGTTGAATTATGACAGACCTACAGTTTTATAATCTGCTCTTCAGAAAACCCTGACAGGAATGAAGTGAGGTGAAGCATCCCAGAGCGGTTCAATTCTGACAAAACTTCAGAGTCACTGGAACTTGTGTTTGTGGAAAAGACGATCTATAGGAGAGTAAGTTGAGTTTTATCTGGTTAAACTTGTCATAAATGGCGAAGAATTCCCATTCCGGGTCATTACTCCTACTATGTAATTAGTTATGAATAGCATCCAAGCTCATTTATCCACTTGATGTTTACTGAGAAATGATCTCCGTGTCACCAAATAAACCCACATTTGCCCTTTTACACGTACACTCTGTGGATTAAAAAGGAAACTGTTTCTCTACATGTGTATCCTCTAAAAGCTCTGTAATGGTTCTGCATTAAAACTGGGGTGCCAAAGCATGTCACACATTAACTCCTCACTGAGAAATAATGGAAAATTAGCTGTATGTTACAGTGCATCCGGAAAGTATTCACAACACTTCACTTTTTCCAAATTTCATTTTTTTCCACAGCCTTATTCCAAGATGGATGAAATTCATGTTTTTCCCCCTCAAAATTCTACACACAATACCCCATAATGACAAAGTGAAAAAGTTTGTTTGGAATTTTTGCAAATTTATTAAAAATAACCCCCCCCCCCCCCCAAAAAAAAATCACATGTACATAAGTAATCACAGCCTTTGCCATGACACTCAAAATTGATCTTAGGTGCATCCTGTTTCCACTGATCATCCTTCAGTTGTTTCGACAACTTGATTGGAGTCCACCTGTGGTAAATCCAGTTGACTGGACATGATTTGGAAAGGCACACAACTGTCTGTATAAAGTCCCATAGTTGACAGTACATGTCAGAGCACAACCAAGCCATGAAGTCTGCAGACCTCGGAGACAGGATTGTATTGAGGCACAGATTGGGGGAAGGGTACAGAAATATTTCTGCAGCATTGAAGGTCCCAATGAGCACAGTGGCATCCATAAATGGAAGAAATTTGGAACCACCAGAACTCTTCCTATAGCTGGCCACCCGGCCAATCTGAGTGATCGGGGTAGAAGGGCCTTAGTCAGGGAGGTGACCAAGAACCAAAGGGTCACTCTGACAGAGTTTCAGTGTTGCTCTTTTGGAGAGAAGAGAACCTTCCAGAAGAACAACCACTTCTGCAGCACTCCACCAATCAGGCCTGTATGGTAGAGTGGCCAGATGGAAGCCACTCCTCAGTAAAAAGCACACCCCACTTGGAGTTTGCCAGAAGGCACCTGAAGGACTCTCAGACTATAAGAAACAAAATTCTCTGGTCTGATGAAACAAAGATTGAACTCTTTGGCCTGAACGCCAAGCGTCAAGTCTGGAGGAAACCAGGCACTGCTCATCACCTGGCCAATACCATCCCTACAGTGAAGCATGGTGGTGGCAGCATCATGCTGTGGGATTGTTTTTTGGCAGCAGGAACTGGGAGACTACTCAGGGTCGAGGGAAAGATGAATGCAGCAATGTACAGAGACATCCTTGAAGAAAACCTGCTCCAGAGCGTTCCGGACCTCAGATGGGGGCAAAGGTTCATCTTCCAAAAGGACAATAACCCTAAGCACACAGCTAAGATAACAAAAGAGTGGCTTCAGGACAACTCTGTGAATGTTCTTGAGTGGCCCAGCCAGAACCGAGACTTGAACCCGATTGAACATCTCTGGAGAGATCTGAAAATGGCTGTGCCCCGACGCTCCCCATCCAACCAGATGAGGTTGAGAGGTTCTGCAAAGAAGAATGGGAGAAACTGCCCAAAAATAGGTGTGCCAAGCTTGTAGCATCATACTCAAAAAGACTCGAGGCTGTAATTGCTGCCAAAGGTGTTTCAATAAAGTATTGAGCAAAGGCTGTGATTACTTATGTACATGTGATTTTTTTGTTTTTTTGTTTTTAATAAATTTGCAAAAATTCCAAACAAACTTTTTTCACTTTGTCATTATCGGGTATTGTGTGTAGAATTTTGAGGGGAAAAAATGAATTTAATCCATTTTGGAATAAGGCTGTAACAACAAAATGTGGAAAAAATGAAGTGCTGTGAATACTTTCTGGATTCACTGTATATTGAACGTCACCACTCACCACTCACAAGTGGGTACAATCCACTATCCCTCATGCATTATTCATCCTACTCCTAATGTAATGTTTCAACACACAGATAAGAGCTTCTGAAAAATGTCAGGTCTTTGAGTCACAGATGAGACACTATATCATGACCTTTTGCTTCCTCCAGAATGCTACTCTCAGGAATTTTCTGGATCCACCTACCTGCTCTCCAGTGAACAAATCCTTGGAACTTAGAGAGGCCCCTAAGCAGTCTGTTCGTCTGAACAGTGGAACGGCTGTATGACCGAGGCAGTGTAAGGACTGTGACACGTGACAATAAAAGTAAATAAATAAACATGACATTCGACTCTCGCTAGGCATACTCCAAAAGGCGCACGTAGGAAACCCATTGATGTCACAGACCTCTTCTTTTGTCCATGGTGCTCACATAACCAGCTCAACACCCTTCTACCAGGGCCGGGCCTGTGCCGCCTCGATGAGCAGTTGGGTTTCGGTCTGTGGTGGCGATGATGGTGGCCATCATTCTTAACTAGTGTGTCCTAATCGGGTGGAAGAATCAGTGGCATCTGGAAAGGGTGATTGATGCCAATGATGGAGCTCAGACAGCAAGCTGACATTTGCAGGCAATTGCATCTGTTAATCACAGTCTATTTATGTAGATGACTAAATTCAATCAAACTGATTCCTCACCCTCTGTCTCTGTGATGGCTGACAGGACACACTTACATCAAAATTTGTCCAAGCTGAGATTGCCCAAGTTGAGTCGTCACACGCAGGATCACACACAGGGATGTCTGAGGGATTTAATGCACAGGGATGCAGTGCCATGTATCATTCTGGTTGGCATGTGAAATCCATTCCTAACTCACTTGAGGTGGTAATCCCACTGCAAAGATCTGACCCCAGTATTTTGGCTACGGCAATGGATCTGATTTCACCAGAAGCGCAATTACAAAAACCTGGCATGTAATTGAGGTAGGCCGGACTCTCTGATGGGAAGATTGCAAGAGAAGGGCTGGCCACACTTGTTTGCCACTTTTGTCTTCTGCTTGAACTTAATGAACTGCACCCCCCCCCCCCCCCCCAACACTTGGCATCCATCTGTGCCCAGACCAGTACATGCAAACATCTAATAGTGGTGAGATTTGAAAATCAGGCTGTTTCGTTATAGTATTACTTTACTACTGAGCCCAGATCATTCGAACCAACTATAGTATGCATTAGCTATTGGACCGTATCCATCAAATGGTATGACAGAGGCCTGTGCAGGCACATGGCCCAGCCTCCATAATGTAAATTAGTTTTTGATAGGAAATGCTGGTCTGTCTTTGCTTTGGTGCTTTAAAGAAATAGGCGTGATGCTGCAGGTTGCTCTGATCTCCATTATGCCACACTGCCAGAGGCAAGATGAATATGGATGGTTACAACTTACACGAGGAGAAAAGAGCGTTCCCTCTGCAGTGGCATGCGAGCAATTACTCACTCTCGTTTCTCCTCTTTTCAACAAGGTCCATGTAATATATTTATATTTTTCAGGAGTTGACCAGGCCTTCTGTGGCCCTCTGTGGGCTCCGTTAGACTCGGGTATGTGAGTGGGGAGGGTAACACTTCTGGAAGTAGGACCATACCGACTGCAAATTCCACCTCTGTAACCTCTGCACCTATGTGTTTCCAATGTCAGGCTCACTCCCGATCCACCATACGTTCTATTCGTAAAATAGAAATGGCATTAAGTCTGAGCTGGTTAGCTGTCTTCTGCCCTGGATTGGTTTTCTGAATGTGTAATAAACACAGCTCTCGTTGGTGGAAACATCAAACCAATCAACAGGTTAATGGATAAACCCCTGCCGTGACATGAGTCATGATCTGTGTGACGTGGAGAGAACCAATCTGTCCTGTCCACATGCCTCTTCCTGGTGGTCCCGTTGCATGCCAGTTCCGAGTGTTGGAAGGTTTGCAACATTATCTGTGCTGCATCTGGTCAAGTCAGAAATGCCAAAAATTAGACATCTATTTACAAGAAACAATTTGTAAGTGTAGTCTTAGAGGCTATAGTCCATCTGTTGATGCGTAATTCTCCAACTCTATCACTTTTCAGCTTCAGACTGCGGGACAGCTGTCTGAACCCAGCAGGAACTCTGATGTGTGAGAAATCCAGCAATGTTGTTGTGTCTGACACATTCATATCAGCTCAACACCACACCAAAGGCCGTCGCACCACCAATGGCCTGCTACCCAATAGAATCCAATCGGTAGTGGTCCTTTGGTCAGAAACTGACCAATGATGAAACTGACCAACAGAGGTGGACTGTCAAAAACAAACCAAAACATCAGAACAGATTAGATACACTCTGTAATGAAGCCAGTGGGTGCAAGGTTCAAGGTAAGTGTTTTTGGTAAAGTGGCAGTTGTGTGCACGTGCTGTTCTGCATTAAAAAGCGTGCCGTTTGCTTTCTGTGAGAGTGGATCCTTGTTTTCGCCTCTTCAGCATGTGACGAGTGTCACTACTCCCGCTTACTCCATAAATAACTGCAGTCGTTCACCGGGGAGACGTGCATTTGTATATGTGCTCTCAGTGGGCAAACATGTCCACTGCTGCGCTTACTGTAGCACACACATCCATCTGGGATGCACGTGCTTGACGTGTTTTATCAACACTCATTTGCATGACACATTGCTCTCACCCCCGATAATGTGGTTTTTCTGCCCTGATCAGGTTTTCACTGTAATACCACAGGAAATAAAATGCATTGGTGATGCTGATTTTTAGGTATGTTTATTGCTAATTACTGTTAATAACTATAATTGTTGTTAATCACTCAATTACTCCAATACACTGTAATATGGTTTGTAATATGTTTTTGTTCAGTGAGTATAAGTAGTACAGAAAAAAAACTATTACTCCCTTGCTTTAGTCTTTTTGGATTCTAGCCATAAATAAATCATCAAGACTTAGCAGGCACTTTGGATTCTTAAAGAAAAAAATTGGATTCTTAAAATGCTGAATAAAAAAATTATTTGGAATGTGTTTTAAAGAAAGATCACTGGTATACTGAAGTAGAGTCAAAACCTGTGATTAAAGAGTTTACAACACATTTGATTAAAGAGTTTACAACACGTGTGATTAAAGAGTTTTTAAAAAAAAAGTTTGGAAGCAATTATCAGGAAAATCACTAAAAACCTCCTGAGTTTAGGTGCAATCTACAATTCACAAAAGCCCTCTAAAGCAGAATTAATAAAGTTCCCTGTGTAATGCCAACCTCTCCACAGGATAAATGGCAGATTACCATGTATTACCATGTACAACTGAGCCTAAAAAGTTCTCCAACAAAGTTTTCTAGACAGAACATATGAGGCCACACTTACACCAATATTGTGGGAGAACAGTGGAATCGGTAAGCATTTACCAGCAAGAGCAAATGGTCAATTGTTTTTATTGACAATCCAATTAAATTGAAGGACACTGACAGAGGTGTATCTTGTCTGCCTATTAACGATAGAATACCCCCGCTGGGTGGCGATTTCTTTATGCTGTTACGAGCCCAATGTACTGGCTCGACGGTCTAAGGCCACAAGGATGCAACATAAAGGGAAAAACAAATGGAGATGTAAGTTTTGTAATAGAATTAATCACTTTGTTATAGGTATTTATATTTAAACACACACTCAGTATGGGGAGCATAATGTCAGGGTGAACATAACAAACAAAACACTAAACGAACCTCCAGAAAATCACTTCCCTAAACAAAAAGACAGAAAAAACAACAGCAAAATACAACGTAACTTCCCCAACTGCCCAACATCAAAAAGGGGGAAAAGGGGCATAAGAAAATGGCACCCACCCCTACAGCTCCAAAAGGAAAATACGAATAAACAACAAAATGTGTCTCTATAAACACACTCTTCTAGGCACATACAACGAGAGGTGGAAAACCAGTACTGCTCATAATGCCCAGGCATAACTTCTCAAAGCTTACAAAGCAATCCAATGTCTCCTAAGGCCCTAGTAAAAGAACATGTCACACAGAGTTCAGTACAAACTCATAAGGCCCCATTAAAGAACCTATTACAAGACCTGCGTCTACCGTGACTACATGGAGTCTACCGCTCACCATGGGGCAACATCACATTCTCATCAGGCGTATTTAACCAATTGCTAATGAGACCGATCCAATTTTGACCAGTCACTCGACGAACCAGCCACTTGTTATTGCTCTTGTCGCAGCACCATCTCCTGGAGGACCTGCAACACAAAACTGAAAGCAAAGAGGCCCAAAATCCCAAATTGGCAGTAACTAACACCCCCTTAAAAAATAACAAAAAACAAACAATTGAAATCAAGGACTTCCTACAATATCCAAGACAGAGCGTCCCCCAATACATCTTCTTTGCCTTTCTAATGGTGAATGTCTAAATCGAACTCCTGCAAAAACAAAGCCCAACACATGAGCCTTTGATTTGAATTATACATGCAGTTTAAAAACACTATGGTGGTCAGTGTAAACCACCAGTGGTCATACACTCGAACCAACACATAACATATACAGCATATTTCAAAGCCAAAAGCAATGCAAGCGTTTCTTTCCCAATCATCCAGTAGTTCAACTGATACGAAGTAAACTTCTTTGAAAAGTAAGATATCGGATGGTCTATCCCCAAATGATCTTCCTGCAACAAGACAGCTCCAGCAAAGATATTACTAGCATCTACTTCCAATTTAAAAGGATGCTCGAAAATTCAGAGCTGAAAGCCCTGGGGAACAACATAGCAATGCCTTTATTCTCTTAAAAGCATGCTGACATGCCAAAGACCATTTAAAACTAGACAACTTCTTAACATGTTAATATGACATAAATGGGTTTTATGCCTCCGGTTAGGTGTTTGTATTACATAATTTGTGTCACTTAACTTGGATGCAAGTTTATATGGATCAGAGAATCTCGCTCTTAGTGAAGATCCAACAGAGAGCGAGAAAACCAAGACCTCATGGCCTGGTTGAAATGAAGGCACAACCACTCGCATGTCCAATTCTTTTAATTTGTCTTGTACCCTCACCAAGTCCCCTTTTGCAGTTTCACAGACAAAACGCAAATCATCCCTTGAAACAACTCACATAAGTAGGACGATTCCAAGGCATGGCATCTCTGCTTAGCCATTTCTCTTTTAAAAGCTTCAAAGGACCTCAGACCATGTTAAAATACTAGCTGAGCTGAGCTAAAACCAAGAGACACTTTTACCCTTTCCCTCACCGCAATTAAAACCAAAGGAACACCTTCATCCCAGTCTCGCCCTGTCTCTAGACAATACTTTCTTAGCATTGACTCTATAGTTTGGTGAAATCCTTCCAGAACTCCCTGCATTTCAGGATGGTACACACTTGACACTATGTATGATAGACAGAGAGCTGTGTTAAAACCTGAGCAAAAACTCTGGATACAAAGTTAGTACCTTGGTTTTTCTGAATGTAACAAGGTAAACCAAAAATAGAACAAAAATGTATCATTTTAGCCACAGCATTAGCTTTTATTGCATGTAAAGGGACAGCTTCTGGAAAAAGTGTCACAGCACACATAAAAGCCAATAAATACTAATGACCTGATTTTGTTCTAGGTAAAGGTCCAACATAGTCCATAATAAGTGCATCAAAAGCCTTGCCTACCACATGGATAGGTTGAAGAGAAGCAAGCAGAAACTAGATTTGCCCGTCAACTAACAAATGCTACAAGAATAGCAGTATTTACTCACATTGGACTTCAGTGCTGGCCAAAAAACAAACAAACAAACCACTGCAAAATACGCTAGTAGGTTTTATTAACTCCCAGATGTCCAGATACAGTATGATGATGAGCTGAAGCCAAAACCTGCAACCCGTATTCTGCCGGTACATCAACCTGAACCACCATATTCCATTCTTGGTTCTCAGCAACCATTGGGGTGGGGTCCAATCGTCATATTAAAATATGGCTCTCTCAAGCATATTTAACAACAGAACATAACACAAAGGAACAGACACATAGCCAGATCCCTTTCCCTGACTCGGATGATCTGTAGACGATCTGCACTACAGAGCATCTCATCAGACAATGGAAGGATTCCTCCTAAAACAAAGGCCTGGGCCGTTTCACTCTCTGAACTCTCTGGCATGGACATGGTCCCACTTGTCAAAAAAGGAACGAAGGTTTCAAACACTGTTGTCTCTTCAACAGCGGCTGAGTAACAGATCCAACCAAAGCAACTTCTTTAGAAGACAGCTATGCATTCTTTCGCTTTAAAACATGACAGTCCGTGATAAGATGACCGGATTTGTGACAATAAACTTGAGTTTCAGATCCCTTGGCTGTAACCGCAGCATTCTCGCAGGTTTCAGCAACCTGTTTACCATCTGTAACTTTTCTAACTCGATCCGCATGTGCAGCAGAAGGAAAGACAGCTTTACGAGTCGACGCAATCGTCGGCAGCTATAGCAACCTCAAAAAGATCGACGTATTTTTGTTCGTTTAAATGCAACACTAGTTTTATTGGCAACCCGCTTTTAAAGATTTCTACAAAGTGCCATCTCCTGGAGGACCTGCAACATAAAACGAAAAGCAAAGAGGCACAAAAACCCAAAACGACCGTTACGGCCGTAACATACAGATGAGGAAAGCAAACAGATTTGGTAGAGGGAAAAGATGCAAGGAGAATGGCAGACTGGAAAAGTCATTCTTCAAGTTCATGTTTAAGAAGTACAAATGGTTAAAAACTTCACAAATATTAGATATATATTTTAAGAAAACATCAACTGCAAACACGTTCAGTGCCTGTAACTATTTTTACTACTACTTTTATTTTTGCTTTTGACATTTTTTTAAATTTTGTTTCATTTTTATATGTATTTGTCAGTCTTCATGTACGGATGCCATGATTACTAAATGCAGGAAATACATTTTTCACCATTGCCACATATCACACTGCTCATCTTAATCAAACATGAAGGAGGATGCAGCCAAAACAACTTTTTAAAGTTTTTGAATAACCCTAACCCTCGCTCTGGCCTAATGACAAAAAAATCTAAAAATGACAAGTCAAGTCAAAAGACTTTAGAAATAAGCAGGAAGAATTACATACAATAGAATTAATGAGAAAACAAAGTTAATTGAAATAAAGAAATATATATGCATCAAGGGTTAACCACTAAAAGAAAGTAGGTATAAGTAGCATAAAGCTTTGGTTTAAAAACACTGGAGTCTTTCAAAGAAACACACCACTCGCACGTCAGTCTTACACACATCCACTTTATACAGTCACCTTAGATATGCATTTTATAAGTGTACAAGTAGTTGGCAGGTCCATCAGGTGACAGGCCAAGTTCATCAGATGTCCTTAACCCTGCCCATCCTTTGTCAGTTTCTGACCACACGACCACAGCAGATCAGATATGTTGTGAAGGACAGACTGCCCTCAACACATTAATAGCACTGTTAATATTAATAGCACTGTTCCTTAATGTAAAACATAAACAAACACAAACAAAGCTAAACATAACATGGAGAGGAATGATGGGTAATTATTTAATCTTAATTTGCTTGATGTTGTTTTGCTGAAGGCAACCTTCACCCATCTTGGGTTGAAATCGGATCTTTGCTTTCTTCCTGAATTTATGCCTTAGGGTCTTTCTTCCTGAGTTTATGCCTTAGGGTCTTTGTTTTAATGGCATCCCTTTTTTACTCGGTTAGCTTGAAGTAGTTGAATCTATGTAAATCTGAAAAATTTATTATTTATATACAAGATGATACAACTGCCTTTTTCCAACAAAGTAATGAAAGCAGACTGTTGGGAATACTGTAAGAAAGATCTTCAAGGGCTAACCAACTGGCCTGCTTCTGAAGTTGATATAAACTTTGTGTGTGTGTGTGTGTGTGTATGCATGCACTATGTCTACACTACCACATCATTTGCATGTGATAATGCAGTGTAGAAGATGTGTGAAATTAAACCCTCAGCTGCTTACCACAGTGGAGAAAAGCCCTGCTCCTTTGATCCTCCATACTTCCTGCTTTGTGCTCACGCCCCTTCATTAGCCCTTCTGCCGGGGTCCATGGGAAGGTCCAGCTGAAGTTTTGCCTCCAGCCCTGTGCCTCCACATGAGTCGCCTCCATCAGATGCACTGAAAGCAGCAGACCGACCATGCGGTCTTCTGCCAACCGTGACGGCTTAGTCACTCGGCGCTGGAGAGAAACGTTTTGTTTTCATAAAGATGATTCAGAATGGATCCATGTGATGATACAAGTGCATGCTGCAACTAACCGTTGAAATGTTTGACCTGAGCAACATCTATGGTTCTGCAGATTGTGATCCATCCATGATGTATATATTCTAAATACCCCAAATTGTCCTCTGTCTAAATTGGCAAGTGCAATCCATATGGAATGGAATTCTGTCCAAGCCTATCAATAATGTACTAAAGAACTGCAGTGATGACCATTAACTGTGTAACATCAGTCTATGAAGGTTACAACAGTGGCATCATTTCAATCCCTGGAGCTCAATGAAGCACCGCAAAGCCTTAGGTAGAATCAGATATCAGGAGTGAGAGACTATGGTTGAATGTAGATTAATTAAAGCGTGTGAATCATGTCCAGAACACCAGAGGCTAATGTCTGTGTACAGGACGATGACAACAAACCAACACACACACACACACACACACACACACACACACACACACACACACACACACACACACACCCTTGTGTTCAAATCCATTACACTCCAATTGTTAATATCCTGGATATTCTTCATTTAAGTGGAATGGTATTACCATATTACCAGAGACTCCAAATTAGATTTTCCCTCACCCCTCCCAACCCCAAACCCCCATGCTCCCATCCTGGTGAAAGGCGTTCCTATGGTAACTTTCAGTGAATGAATGAGGGGTGTGCTGATGGGTGAAGGGGAAGAAAGCTACATTTTGCAACATCATCCGATCCCGAAGCAATGCCAACCGTTATGAGGACCTGAATCACTGAAGACAGTTATTGTCCAACCGAATAACGAGTGTGAGCCGTATACCCAAAGATCTAAATGGCATGTGGTTTGTTGACATTCTTCTGGTAATTAAGGGCAGGGCACCTTTTCATGTTCCTGTCAGTCTCTCTGGTAATCAGTAGGACGGACAGCGTCCAGAGCAAAGTCACATCTGATTCCGTTGTTGTGTAGACCGTTTCATTAATCTCATCAAACTTTGCCTCTTGCATTATTAGTGCAGCGGGTTTTTTTTCTCCATGCAAAATAGGTCCATTCTATCACTCACAACAAAGAGATACAGACCATCCACAAGAGAACAGGGAGCCTGCTTCTAAATGCAAAGCAAGATCTGTGGCAGCAGGTGTGTGCACGAAACGTGAGCCTCTTTATGAGGCCTTTTAAGAACAAGAAGCCTATATATAGACTGTCTGAAGGTGACTGGTGCATTACATGGTCTGAAAATGTGATTTATGCAGCAACGTCAGATGAGGTACCTGTTGCCTCTGAAAACAACCTTTCCAGACATGCAGTGAAAGTCAGTTAGACCCTCGGTGAAGAGTCGTCATGGTGACATCAGGTGCTGCCCTAAATTATCTTGGCCTTTTCTCCTTGTCTCAGTAGCACATTTACAAAGCTTTTTCCCGCTGCCACCGTCTGCTGCCTTCTCTTAACTTGAACGAGTTTCCCCCCTCTTTTCTCAAGATTTTTAAAAGGCTCAGTGGTCAGCGGGTCCTCACTAGCTTTTGAAGCGCTAACGCTAATGAAAGCTCTTAACAAACCAAGCAGTACGAGTCCAGTATGGCTAACACAGCTGGGCTACTTATTTGGCAGATGTGGTTTTTTTTTCCCTACCTGTAGCCTCCATTGTAATATATGTCTTTCTGGATACAATTAAGTCTTCTGTCTTTCCTAGTAATTGTAATATAAGAGCTCTCTAGGCTGCAGGAAAATGTATGCAGTCTGTCCAATGAAGACATACATCTGTCGTTCAGACCATTTTAAAATAATCTACTTTTTTCCTCATTGTAATTACGGTAATTTGTATTTTTTCGGAAAGTGGGAACGTGTTCACACTTTACAGCTTCCTGGTTTTTTTTATTCTCATACTTGAAACCTGTGATTTCTCACAGGCTGTATGCAGGAAGTTATTTTTCTCTCGTTATGTTCGTTTTGTCTTGTGAAAGATTAGAATAGCATGCTAATTAAAGCTGAGCTGCCACAAATAGGCTGTGTGCGTTTGTGGCTTGTGTGCTCGTATGCTCAGATGAAGCTGCACTACCCACATAAACAATGCTATGTTTCTAAATGTATGCCATGAATAGGAATATGTGGTTTTGCATCAAACGGATTAACAGAATTGTTCTATGTGGCTATGTGGCTTAGTTTTAAGCCAGTGTATCAGAGATAAGATTTCACTTTAAATGGGCCAAAAAGCAGATTGTTATTAGCATAGCCCAAAAACCATGCAAGCTGAACCATGCCTGTTATATGCAAATGGTAATGGTCACGTGGGATAACAGGCAGTAGAGGCTGACTCTGTGCAGGCAGTTAGAGGCTGACTCTGTGCAGGCAGTTAGAGTGATTCAACTGTGGGGTGCGAGCATGCACAGGGTGCCTCTGGGACATCATTTTCAACTGGTTCTAGGCTGCTGAGCCAAATTACTCGGCATACAGTTGTACTTTAGTGTTACTGCCTACACAACCTTAGGTTTCAGTTTGGTAATCTAGCCATGGTTCTTAATTAAATCATTAATCGTTCAGCCTGAGACGTGTAGAGAGAACTGCAACTGTTCATATAGCATCTACATAGTTACATGCGTCTCAAATGCAGGCAAGCAAATGATACCAAGCATTTGGTGACATTGTCAAATAAGAGGAAAAATGCTAAAAATCATCTGCTAAGCACCACTGTCAATGCGGGTATGGAAACCAGAGGGTTAAGCCTCCATGCTGTAGTCCTATGAGACTGAAGAACATAACATACAGATCTGCTCTCCAGTCCTGCACACTGAATCCAAGAGGCTCTCACTTTCTGCAAGATTTTGAGATTCCTGTTAAAGTTCTAGATGTGTATATATTTAAATATATGGACGCCTCAAATGTTGTGGCTCTCTTGATATACTTTGTTTCATTAAGCATAAGAATATAAAACAGTTATATGTTTAGCTGCTGCTTTTATTTCAGTGCACAAATTCACTTCTTCCCAAGACTCAGTTAGAAGTATGTAAAACGTGCCCCTTAAATCAAATGTGGAGAGCATCGTTGGGCTAGATGACCTGTGCTCTCCCAAACTTGGCCAGGCTCACGCTGATCTGAAACCAGTGCAGGCACATTCAGTATCCCACTGACTGGGTTTGACAGGGAGTGCCATGAAAATGCATTTGAATCGCTTTTCACTGTCTTTGTTTCTGCTCATACGTCACAGTACTGAGCAACCAGCTTCCATAATTCAGTTTCCATGGGTTAGAGATGACAAAGAGTTTTGTGGAGCAGAAAAACATGGTTATGCAAAAAATAAAATAAAAAAATAATTTTATATATATATATATATATATATATATATATATATATATATATATATATATATATATATATATATATATATAAAAAATTCTGTAATATGTTTGGGTTTTTTATGTCTTTTTTTTTTTATCAATAAAACCCAAACTTGTGTTAATATTTCTACACCAGTACTACAGTGAGAATTGAGGAGGATTGCCTAGTATGGCCAAGATGCATTTTTGCAAATGTTATAACTTAAGCATTTGTTACAGCTTCTGTATACATTACAACCTTTGCATATGCTACTGCCTATGCATATTTGATGTCCCTGCATGTGTTACAACCCCTGCATACATTACAGCCTCTCTATATATTAAAGCTTCTGCATACATTACCTTATTTTACAGCCTCTGTACATGTTAGAATATCTACATATATTACAGCCCCTACATACGTTATAGCTTCAGCAGGTTACAAAATCTGAATATGTAAATTCTTCTGCATATGTTGCAGGTACATATATACATGTTAACGTATACAACGTCTGTATACATTAAAGCCTCTGCATGGTACATCCGCGCACATTACTGCGTCTTCTACATTACGACCTCTTCGAGTGTTACTGCCAATGCGTACATTACAGTCTGTGCATGTTGCAGCCTGCATTTGTTACAGGCACTATAGTTTACACGTTGTTCAAAGGTGGGACCCTCTAACTTGTCACTAGCAAAGAATGAAACTCTTCCGGTCTGAAAGGTACGCTGCCTTCTTTACATTCATCATATGCGACTGGAAGTCTCCGCAGTATTTCTCAGTACTGTTTAGGGGTGCTTTGGCAAAACTCCATCCGTTACAAACACATGGTGACTCTAAACATTAAATTAACGTTTTCCAGCACTGTGCTGTATTACCATAAGCAGAGCAGTCCGTAAAATATAAGTCGTGTGTGCCTAAATGTCTTTTTCTTTAACCGATTGCCTTCTTTTTGCATAATCTGTCCTCTCCCGGTGTACGTTTACACGTTGTTTTATCTAAGTTAGCTCCTCTAACGCACAACTGGTCTGAGAGCGTTGCGATAAAGTCTGAGAAAGTTGCAGCTTCAGCTGCGCCAGCACGCTGGGAGCGGTTTAGCACCCGGCGCGTTTATGGGTTGTATAGTTCTTAAATATCTTGCTTGGACATTTATTGAGAAAAACTACGTCCAAATGGCTTTGGTAGTGAAGAGTAGTTCACTGAGCTCTGAGTAATTGATCATTGCGGCTGTGTACAGTGTGCAGTAAGGGTATGTTGGAGAAGTCTAACACTTACCAGCACTCATTCACAGAGATTTCCCTCTGAGGCGTGTTTTCTCAGCTTCCTTTACCCCACATGAATTAGAATGGAAGTCACATAAAAAAGAAAATGCACTGGAACAAAAAACCGCATGTTCAGGAAGCAGGAGGAAAGCCCGAAGCCGACTGATTAACAATGCCACACTCACGCTACCGGCTTCTGTTTTACAAGGTGGATGAATGGAGGTTTTGGACGGCTTGTTTTGTTAATTACACAGCTCGTTACGTTTTACGCTCACGGTCAAAAGGCGGCGATGGAAATGAAGAGGTCTGTTTGGTTTGCATCACCGAGGCCTCTGCTGGAGCCCTCTGACTGTTTGTTTTCCGATCGCCTGCAGTAAAGTGCTGTAAACAAATCGAGTTTTTAGTAAGCAACAGCTGGACACTGCAGGGAAGCCCGGCTCAGGGCAAACGCTAAGCACGCTGGGGTAGCTCACATAGGTAGAGACTCGCAGATAATCGTCACCCACTGTGGGGTTTATTTTTTAAGTAAAATATGAGAGGATTCCTGGCTAAATACAGCATTGCGCGCGTATTTTAGAGGAAGATTCTACCTTTTACATTTAATGAGCGTGCCGAAAGCAAAACTAGCACTTAATTTCGCGTTGTTTTTCCTTTTGAACGCGTTTCTTGTATTCTAAAACAGACCTGCCCTGCTCACTGATTGATTGGTTTTAAATTGCGGTCCTCGCTAAATACAGCCTCATCAGGGAAAAGGGCAGAGCTAAGGCAGGCGGCCGTCGTCATGTGTGATGTGTGACCAATTTCACAGCGATGCCGGGAGAGCTTGAAGCTGGTCGGGCAGCAGTCCTCATCCCCGCTGAGAGACAGCACAGCTAGCAGGCGGCCGGAAGCACCCATGCATGAGAAGCCGTGCTCAGTCAGACTCCAGCTCACGCCTGTCCACTTCCGCTCAGTGGCTCAGCTCTTTAATGCAAGCTGCCGTTGCGCTTCCTTTTTCTGTTACTGGCTGTAAAGGATTTTTGTTGTTGTTGTTGTTGTCAAAAACGATCAGTTATCACCAGCATTATCCCTTTTTGGGGAATGCACGAACATTTGCAGGCTCCTCGTCCCTTGTGAAATGAATAATGTTCTCATTGCTGTAGAAATCGATAAAAGAGGGAGTTTTCAATGAAGCCCTGGGAAGAGTTCTCATTAACCGAGGCCGCTGTGAGCGGACTGCAAAAGTTGGGTACCTACACTTGGGCATCCAATGCTGCTCTAGCGTGTGCATTAAAAATACAAAAAAAAATCAATGAAGTATCTTGTACAGGGCTGTGAGGAGGGGCAGGAATGTGGCGGCTTGTCTTCGGCCCGGACACAGAGATCTGCTACGAAATCACAGAAGAAACTTGGCTTTATTTATATATTAATATGTTTGGCTTTATTAATATATTTATATTATTATTTATGTACGGTCGGGGGGTCATATTTTCGCCCGGTGGTATCCCTCGCAGGAACATCTGCCGATAAAGATGATATCTGTGCGCCTTCTCTGAGTTTTGGAATGTGTGCGCAAACAAATGGATCCGGCACCAACTGGTGATGTCTCTCAGATTCAGAGATGATTTAGAGTTTCATATAGACATGTGATTGGAGGCCGTTCCCTCTGGGAAGCAGGAGACAGATCTCCTCCGTCTTCCTCTGCTTCTTCTCTCCCCTCCCTACCACCCTCTGCCCGCGGAAGTGATTCTAGTCACATTTCCATTCTTCATGCTCTCAGGCTCATCAGTGTGACAGGCGGTAAGGGATCAGATAAAGACGCGGGACCCCCGCACACGCCGGGCAGGCGTCGGGGCCGAGAGGGGCCTGGCTCAGGGCCGAGCAGTGGGGCGGCCCCCCCGTGCTCAGGAGGTCCTTATTACATCACGGGAGACCAATCCTGAATCCCAGCAGCAGTCGTGCCCCCTGACTTCCGTGCCCTTCCTCAGTGTAGAAGCGATGGCGCGTTGCTAACCCAAAGCCGTCTAAAAAATGTTTCTCATCCCCCGTGCATTACAACCTGCTCCGTCTACCGCTGTCGTACTGAAACACGGCTGGAGGAAAAAAGCAGATACCGCTCGTGTGTTCAATGTGCCGGTGCTTTCTCCACACAGCTGCTGAGAATGTTTCCTTCCCCTTATACACGTTTCTGTGGTACTTCCAAAGTCCTGTCACTGTGAGGAGCAGCTTCTTGACACGGTGTTGGATCAGTACAGAAGTCCAGATCCTCTTTCTGTCTCTCATCCCTTATTGCACGAATGGAGTCACCTTCTTCCTTTCCCCGTCCAACAAAACCAGTGGTTAGGAAATTCTTGCTTCCAGTTTCATATCTGCCAAGATATCATTTCTCATCAGAAAACTTGCCACATGATTTATTATGCCTTGCATGATATTCAAATCTGTTTAAAAGAAAATGAAATGTACGTGTCATTTAATGACCTAGACTAGCTTATTACTATGTACACAGATCCTGTTATTACCTGGACACCATAAAATTGTGACATCGTGTCACCAAGAGAAATAACACCTCGATGCTAATAAACGCATACAAATTAACACACCTATGTTACACAAAGAAGCCTGTTCATCAGACACGACAAAAACACTTTCAACAAAGACTTTCCATAGAAAAATCTCTTTATTTTCAGGGTTTGTGTTGTTTGCCTGTGTGTGTGCGCGCATGCGTGCATGCGATAGCGTTGCAGTAGTTCACACTGAGGGGGAAATGCCTTTTCTGAAAATGGAAATATCAAAGGAAACAAACATCTTTTAGGCAGACATGTGCCACTGCTCATGCGCTGTGGGGACACGTGTGTCATCAGCTTCTGGAAAATGTCAGGTGTGATTCATTCATGGAATACAGAGCAGCTCAGGCAAGTCACTGCTTTAATTTCTCAACCATATCTCGGCTGAGCAGCTGCCTGCTAAGGAACATGCAAGTAAATGATGTTTGTTTTAGGCTTAAAACAGCATGTTGAGACAAGCTCTAATGGATTATACTGCCTAAGAATTATTTAGAACATATTGTGGGCCAAAGACACTGAGCACTGTAATCCCTGTTTTAAGGGCATGAAATGTGGGATCTTTGTATAGTGCCTGCAAAATTGGAATATAACCTACCAGATGTCCAACCTTAAGACGGGGATTTCTAGATTACTGATCAGTGGGACGCTTAACTATTTATCAGATAAAGTGATATAAGGTGACCATTAGTATTAGATTAATTTAATCTTAATTACATTAATTTATAGCATAATTGGCCCTGTTGGCTGTTTCTTACTTGCATCTTACAAAGACGTTGTAAAGTAACACACTGAAAGCTAGCTGTGAGCAGTGCAATTACTTCTGATGTCACCTAAGAGCACCAAAGCCTGAAACAGAGAGAGAGAGAGAGAGAGAGAGAGAGAGAGAGAGAGAGAAAGCATCTCCATAATGTATGAGGTTGGTGTTAATGTGGTGTCATTTGCATCCTCATGTCTCTGTGAGTGGTGATGGGGTTCTTCCCCTTTGGCATTGTTCTTCCTGTTAAAATGATCAGCATCTTTTCTGTAGATCCTGGATGAGAACCAGTGTATACATGTACTGTTATATGTACTAGAAGACGTACCCAGTGCAGACAGCTCTATCTAAATGGTAGAACTGCAGGTCGCACCCTTTGAACTTTGATCTTAAACCAGTGAGCTCATGCTGCACTTTCCAAGTTATTTATTTATTATTATTAGTTTATTATTCAGGCTACTTTTCTCACTGGCGCCACATTTTACACTTTATTTTAGCATTCGCGTCATTAGTCACATCTCCCAGACTTGGAAATGAACAATCGTAAATAAAAAAGCAGGAATGATTTATTTATTAGCTTTGAATAAATAGCAGGACTGATTTACCATCCATTATATCTAAAGGCAAGGCCTGAAGTCATGGCCCTGGCTATCTATTTTTACTCTGCGGTCTCTCCGTAACCTCATGCCCCATGGCAGATGCCAGCAGCTGAATGGGAATGTGACCCTTTCCAGACGTGTGGCAGACTGGTACGTCTGATCTGGCTGCTTGTGCCTCCAGCCAGTCAGCAGGCGCCCGTCATGCCTGGCTGGGAGTTGCCGAAACCCCTGTTCAGATCTGCTGAAGCACCTGCTGTTACCACCGTCCCACAGTGTTCCATGGCGTCAAACTGCGCCCCCTCCAGGACCCCTGCGGCATCTTCAGGGCTGTATCCCCATCTGCCAGGATAACGGTGGCACGTTCAGGACAGGCAGCCCCGGTGTCTCAGGGATAACGTGTCTCCCACAACACGGATTCCAGGCCCGGCCAATCTGGTTGCCCCCTTACAGTGCCCAGCAGGGCAGACTACAGGGGGGCAATAGGATGGCGCCTGGAGGCATTTACTGGATACTGGCGTGTAATGTTGGACCTTCTTAAACCTGTGAGGTCAGCTTAGTTTACCAAGATGTAGTAGCTTGATTAAGTTTACTACTGTTGTGTTTGGTGGCATGTATGCTACTCTGTCGGACTGGGTTGCGTCGATCCAGATCTATTATGTGCTGTAACTAATTAGTCGGAGGAAATATGCTACATTGTTTTCTGACATTGTCTTCATAACACATAAATAAAGCTCTGAATGGTAGGCTTCTAACAGGCATATGTATATCTAGACAGAATGGGTTGGATATTCAACGTCTCATTTGCTGTGGTTTTTTTTGTTTCTTTGTTTTGTCTTTTCCGAGGTTGCCAGCTTATTTGCCACATTCTATTTGATTACCGTCCTTCACTCAGCAGTCGGTGTCAAGTAGTCTTCAGGCCAACAATAGTACTGTCACGCATACAGAAAATAGCCTTCAGTGTCACTGTCTGACCAAGTCTGTCCTTGAGGGTAGCTTATGTTGGTACTACCAGCGCACACATAAGCTCGAAGCAGGTCTCACATGCACTTTGCCAGAGCTCTTTGTGCTTGACATACCCACTCACATTAACGACTGCAATGATTGTAAGCTATAGTACTTATCATTCTAACGTGTTCATTTATTGTTACATTCATCCCTTTTCTATTGCCTCTTTGAAACTTCACAGGAGTCTTCAGAATGGCTTGACAGTCGACATATGAGAGAACAAAACAAACTTTTTCAGTATGTTCAGAAACTTGTCTGAAGTTTTTGAGTTTGAATTGAAGTCAAGAAAACATTATTGCCCATGTTGAATTCTAGAGTTTACCTTGAAGTTGAAACTTTTTGAAATGTAGTTCTCTCATTTGCTTTGTAATGTAATTTTATAAAGCCTTTTTGATCAGACTCATCTAAGAATTACGCAGGACTTTCTGATTAGAAACAGAAGGAAGTCTGATAATCACTGCCACCTTTGAGAAATACAGCAAGCTGAGCCTAAAGAATCCTATTCAAATTGTCACCATCAAAACGTATATGCGGGGAAGATGGTAAATATTAGTACAGGCTGAGGAAACTTCTTTAGGAATTGAACTCATTATCTCTGCCAGCTGGTCCATTCATCTCCCATGTCCTCTGTGCTGATAAAGGCCACTAATGCAGAGGGGTTTGTTTCACTTTTCATTGTAATCTAATGTAAAACCCATTGCTGTCGTGCTTTCACCGTGTAAGCCACTGGTGTGCAGATGGCACGCTGTTGGCGTGTGGCTTTGGTCTCTAACATCTCATAAAAGAAAACAGATTTCACATCATTTTGGTCATTCGAGTATTTTGGAGCCTACTTAGAAACTCGCTTTTGAGAAAAGCCACCGTCTGAAACAGCTATGGTTGGAAAATGCAGGCATCTGTATGGTCGAAAGGGAAAAAGAGCCCAAACTCCCTCCGCATAGTAACCATAACAACGGCTGGCTATTTTTCTGCCTCCACCTATAGAGGAGTGCTCTGCTTTTGTCTCGCCCGTGTCTGCGGTGTTTGGAGAACACGGCCCAAAGTGCCCTGTGAAGTGGGAGGCAGCGTCTCGCTAGTGCCGACGCCCCGCCAGCGAACTCTCCTGAGCCTCACTGCTAGCCTACTTCTTCCTTTTTTTTGTCATCTGTAACCTACTTAGTGGCTTTTTTAAAAGCAGCCAGGGTGGTATCCCAGGGAAACTGTTTGTTCCTCAACCCCCAGAGCCGAAGCATTGCTGAGAGGTGTGGCGCTTAATTAAATAGCGAAGGTCCTCTCCCGACATAGAGCGGGCGGGTCCGCAGGGAACCAGCCGGTTAGACCCGGGGAGGCTGCGAAGTGCTTCTCACCTGTGCACGGAGCAAGGAGAAGGCACTGGGTTCACAGCCTGAGATGGAGCCCACTTCATACACTCCTACTGTTGTCAGATGCATTGATCAATAACATAGCTAAGCTGATGTGTTTGTTATTTGTTTTAACAGTTCTTGCTTGCGTTGATATATTACAATAGGAAGGGATTTTTTTTTTTTTTGCGGGGGGTTCTAACTATTAAAACAACACAGTGCCTGTTTGAAAGCGTGTTCAACACAAACACATCTCTGTTGCCACTGCTTAGGAGACTAATCAACACGTTGAAGTGTAAATGAGAAAACAAAAGTAAATTGTGGCATCATTCTGCATGACATAAATTTCAAGTTACTGTTTCACGTTTTTCTAAAGGAAATGTTATTTTGTCTACAGTATTTCTAAAGAGCACATGTTTCCTGGAACCAACAATGTCCCCAGCAGTACTGGGAGCAGCTTCTCACATTCGGGTGATGTCATTGCAAATGAGAAAGCAAATCTGGGGTATTAGCAGAAACTGTTGACGCACAGTCACAGTTCAGCGTGCTGCTCTTTGGCCGTCACCGTGCTAGTCAGATGGGGAACCACAGTGTTCCCAAACAGGAGATATATATGGCTCTGATTTGAAGTGATTCCAGCTCTTCTTTGGCCACTTCAGAAAGCATGGCAACCCAGTCCAAGCTAACTGAAGCCAATTAAACTCAATCACTGCGATCAGAAGACAGCATCTCTGTGGAGAGCTCTTCCTAACCCAAGCAGGCTATGCAATGTGGCTCAATGTAACAACTGAATAGCTACAGGTTACTGTTTTTTATAGTTAATTTCAGTGTGTTTGATGTTACAAAGGTTTATATATTTTACTCATGAGTTACAGCATAAATTGCACTGTATTGGATTTCCAATATGCGGTGTTGCCGGCTCTGTATCAAATAAATGTTCTATGTTTTATCTTTTTTCCTGATTGCCATGATTGTAGAAGACAGCAAAATCAAATCCGAATAAAATCGAATCAAGTGGCTATGTCTGATGCGGGTAATTGCCTGTTTCTAATCCAACTCTGACAATGTAACTCTGGGGAAAGTCTGGTTCTTAATTACCTTGAAGTTCACTATTTTATCAAGTGTTTCACAAAATCAGATTGAGATGATTACTGTGCGGTAAAAGCTTTAGCGGTGGTTAATAGCACAGTTGCGAGATCTGCTAATAAGAACAGAGAATCTGAAGTGCCAAGAGCTCTGTCACTAGAACAGTATTACCAGTCTTGTTTTAAATTGGTCTCACTATAATAACCTTATTGACTTTGTCTTAGCATGGTTGAAGAATTGTTGAAATTGTTAAAATAGCTGTTGCCTGACTTTGTAAAGTTTCTGCAGGATAAAGGGGGAGTAGTTTTAATGTTTCTCATCATTTTTAGAAGTGACATGTACCTCACAGTGGTTACTTATCAGTATCATGTCTATCCCTTAAGATGGGCAGTCCAAGATGTCTACTTAATATGTCTGACTGACCTTGAAATATCCATTATATCGAATGCAGTGTTGCAATAATTCTGACTATCCGAAATTCAAATATTTTCAGATGTCTTCTCATGCGCTGAAATATCCTGAATGCCCTTGAGAGTTCGCATAACAGAGCTGAGTCTGCTTTCATTCAGTTCCATGTGAATCTCCCTTACAATGCATGACTGAAGCAGTACGGGTTGCGCAAGGCTGCGTCGCGTGAATGAAAGGCGTCTTCCGTGGTTCTGCTCTCGCCGCTGGATGTTGTCGTGCACGTTTGTATTTCCTGCCACAGTGTACCTGATCTCATTTGCCTCATCCTCGGGCATTAATATTAATGACAAACCGAGAAGCAGAGACAGTGTGTTGAAAACGTGCCTTGCAACAGTTTCATGAGCAATTGCTTTTTCAGCGCTTCTCAGACATCGTTGTGTAACAACACAGAGGGAAGAACCGGCTATTTTCATTCTGAGTACTACAGTTCATTACTCCAAGTGATCGGGGTTCTGGAATAGTCAAGGAAAATGCACTCACAATGTGCTTGCCCCCGGCACTCAGGCAAAGCATTCAGATAGCAGAGGGATAAAAGGCGATAGAAAATGAGCAATAATCGAACTGAGGCTTGTGCAAATATGATTGGAGAATGAGGAGAAATATAAGACGCATTACATCCATCGGTCGTGGGTGGAAACATTGCCTTTTATGTTGAATGTGATTTGAATGGATTTATACCCATAGTTCCATTGGAACATTAGAGTCACTGTGGTCCAGAGATGCCCGTTTAAAAAATGAGGCTTGACTCTAATCTGAAACGAGTTAAAACGTTAAGACAGTCTGTCGGTGATCCCGAACTGAGATCAAGGAATGCCAATAATTATGCATGGGACCTGTCCAAAGCGTTGGCCTGGTTGCGCTGTTTTTAAGTAATGATAAATGAGCTTGGATTCTAAAGAGGAACGTTCTGTATATCTTATAATCCACTACTATCTTTGCTCCTCGTCAGCTGTCACAGTGACAAAGTTCGGCTCAGCCTCGGTGTCCGCCACCACGTTTATCCATTGCCTTGTTTTCTTCCTTCGTTAGAACCTAAGAAGCTTCCACCGCCTGAACAGGTGATGTGAAAAGGTTGTGTCATGCTCTGGTCTGTGCTGCTCTGCCTTATTGATGGTGCTTTCAATGGCTGCAATTTTTAGCACACATGATTTGTTTCCCCTGCCAGGAATTGGTACAGAGTTAAAGCCAAAGGGAAGACCAGAAGAAGAAAAAAAACAACTGTGTTAATAAGGGCATGGGGAGAAGGAACAGCCCAGCACTCTACAGACTCTCACAATGTTGTGCTTTCTGCTCGTTTTCCTGGGTCTCATTCTTTCTTATTTTTTTTTTTCCTATTGACAGCATGGAATGCAGCGTTCCGATCATGATGACCACTGAGGGTTTAACTGTTTTAACAGAGTAGTGCAAACCTGAAATCATTTAAGTTTGTAACAATGCACTGAAATGGAAAAATGTGTGTTTAATGCTCCCCTTGGTCTCCTTCTGTTGGTCTTTTATGTGCTACATAAAGTTTTATATGAGGCAGTTCGGCTTTTTGTAGTCTTACAGTTAAACCTCAGTGTTTTAAAAGAGATCATTTATTTGCACAAGGGCAAACTACTTTGCAGTCTTTGTTTTGAAATAAAATTTGTATTTTTCAGAGCCAAACCAATCTGCATTTGTAGAATTGATTCTACAATTGACTCTAGAATTGACTTGTAAACACTTTTTAGCACATCTAGGGAGGGTAATGGAGATTTGGAGAACATGGTCTATCGATCAATATTAGGTAAGCATCCCTAAATGAAGTCAATGTTTCCATGAATGTATTTTATGCCCTTGTCAGACTCAGGGATTACTCAGACAGACCAGTCTAAGCCTAAGGTTAAGGGGTAAGGATGGGGGTATGGGTAGGGATAACTCTCTAAAGAGGGTTTAAATCCAAGTTTTATTGCTCAGATCACATTTGACTATCTTGACAGTTCACATACATAATTGCAAGTGACCTGTATCTGCTGTTTCAGAGAACAGCTGTGTTCACATTACAGACAGATACAGGTTACTTGTGTTCACATTACAGACAGATACAGGTTACTTGCAGTTATGAAGGCGCACCGCCAAGATAGGCAAAATTTCCAAAAATGGAAATTGAATAATGATGCTTGTAAAGTGAATGCGCCGATGGAACTCAAAATTCTTCCACACCACAGAGTTTGGTTTCTGTAAAATAAAAATTAAAAAAACTCTTTTTTGTTTACAGTTAGAATTGAACAATAATAATAAATTGCCTTTGAGATGGAAGTAACAGACTTTTGAGTACAGGAGTACTAAGAGAGATTAGTTAGTGCCAACCATGCACAATATACAGTAACTGCCTTTAATGGTCATAGATATGAAGCCATAAAGCCAAAGAGACTGATCAAGTAGCATACATTAAAAGGTTTCAGAGAAATGGGCTATGCTGTGCTTCTGAACGTCTTGTCCAGGCTTATAGTTACCTTTTTAATATCTCATCTCTCTCTGGTACTTTTTCATGGCTGGGAAGCTTAGATCTGCTTCACCCCCTGAGGGTATAGGCAGAAATTAGCCAGCTCCCTTGGTTCCATCTCACCATGAATAGCTCCACTTTGATTTCACCTCGCTCATTATCTTCCCCTCTCGCCGGCCTGTTGGTGCCCGTGGGAAGTTCTAAGAGACTCCGAACTTCTTGAACATGTTCCGTGTTTCAGTGTCAATTCATGGCGACAGCGAACGTTTCTCCGGGACTGATCTCAAGTCTGTCATGAGTCACAGCCCCTGATGTAAAATAACTTATTAGATACCCTGATGGTCTACGATATTGCACATGAATCGTGTAGAGTGTATGGTTTTGATTAGCTCCTGATGGAAAGACAACCGTTGATCATCAAAGACTTTAAATGTGTGACTTGTCATTAAAGCACTTGGACGTTTTCCAGCAAGTCTTCCATCTTTGAGTTAAATGGCTTGTTTTTGTTTTCCAACACTGACCGAACGCGGCCTGTGCGATTTATTCCAATTGATGCCCATCAGGATGCAATCAAGAAGAACCCACTCAAGAGGCTTTCACCTATGTTTCAGAACACAAGAACAGAGGCTCTTCTAATGAAGACCCAAGCAACCACCATATTGGGCGGATAAATCCAAGAGGAGAAATTTCCTCGAGATTGATTTTCTGTTCTTTTTCCATCCTCCATGGTCTCTTAACAGAGGTGCCTAACCTAACAGAGGAGGCCACCTTAGTCTGTAATAATAATAGTCTGAGTGTCTCATTACAGGAAGATGTGTTTCTGACTGATGTTAGATTATTTTCCAACTTCAGAGATGTGACGCAGATTGTCACAAGCCCAGAGATCCTTTCAGAAACTATTAAATGTTGTGGGAGGAAAAATAAGTTTTTTTTCTTTCTGTGTCTTTTTGCTTCCCAATTACCAAGCACTCTCAAAGGAAGCAGGTGGATTTATGATTGTTTCTACCATGTAGCAGTTTTATTTCAGACATATTAACCAAACACAATAGTGCATGTTACTTTTTTTGGATTACAATATTTTGATTTCATGGCTTCGGTAATGGAATCTTGATCAAAACGTGAATCAGTGTTTGGATTAATGTACACAGAGAAACTTGTAAGGTCGTAAATTAAAGCCATGCAGATAAGGACTGCTTTTAGTATTTGACTCCCAGAACACAGGGCCAGGTACACAGGACCAGGTACACAGGGCCAGGAACACAGGGCCAGGTACACAGGGCCAGGTACACAGGGCCAGGTACACAGGGCCAGGTACACAGGGCCAGGTACACAGGACCAGGTACACAGGGCCAGGTACACAGGGCCAGGTACACAGGGCCAGGTACACAGGGCCAGGTACACAGGGCCAGGTACACAGGACCAGGTACACAGGGCCAGGTACACAGGACCAGGTACACAGGGCCAGGTACACAGGACCAGGTACACAGGGCCAGGTACACAGGACCAGGTACACAGGGCCAGGTACACAGGGCCAGGTACACAGGGCCAGGTACACAGGACCAGGTACACAGGGCCAGGTACACAGGACCAGGTACACAGGGCCAGGTACACAGGACCAGGTACACAGGGCCAGGTACACAGGACCAGGTACACAGGGCCAGGTACACAGGACCAGGTACACAGGGCCAGGTACACAGGACCAGGTACACAGGACCAGGTACACAGGGCCAGGTACACAGGACCAGGTACACAGGGCCAGGTACACAGGACCAGGTACACAGGGTCAGGTACACAGGACCAGGTACACAGGGCCAGGTACACAGGACCAGGTACACAGGACCAGGTACACAGGGCCAGGTACACAGGGCCAGGTACACAGGACCAGGTACACAGGACCCTGAATGTGGAAGCAGCCTCCTTCCCCTCTTCCATAAAACCCTTTATCAGACAGAGTTTGAGGTCATGGTCATACCCCTCATTCTGATATTTTATTCTCCCCATGGTCCATTTTGAACTGTCTGAAATATCCAGTTGCCACCCTAGATCCATATCGGCCAGGAACTTTTTAAGTATTATTATTATAAACCACGGGCGGAATAGAAGGCCCCAATTCACAGTGCGATATTTTTCCCATCTTCGCCTCTCCTTGGCAAAAGGGCCCATATGTCAGGAGAGCAGGAGCTGAAGGGATGACTTCATTAAGGCAGCGACAGGCAGCTGAGGGAGGGGCTCTGCCCAGCAGACAGATGCGGTGTGGTCATCTGGCTTCATCAGGATGGGCTAGGCCTCACACCCACCATGGAGGAGTCATGCACACGGAAGAGCCTTCATTTCCAACCCATTCAATCACATGGATTTCCCGGCACACTAAAATGGCTACCCCCCCCCCCCCCCCCCCCCCCGCCATTTTGAGGGAGAATAGACTGTGTTTTAGAAAGTCTGTCATTTCTTTCTAATGAGAGTGAGCCAGTCATCTTGCCTTCTGCTAAGAATATGTGCAGATGTATTAACAGTTCTCAAAAGTTCTCGAATCCTGCACTTCTTTATATATAAAATACGATGGACATATTTACTCTGTTACAGTGTTACTAGTGTAATGATTATGATAAAAATGTGCTGCATCCCTGATGTGGTATAGTATTGTAAAGATGTGTCTGGTTTGCATATTGCATCCTGTAGTGCTGTGATGTCAGCAATGCTAAGGCCAGTGTTTGGATAACGACAGAAAAACAGTGTGCTGTGCAACCCTAGTGTGCACCAAACTCTTAAGTCAGCGTAACAGTAAAATCGAAGGGTTGCATCTCATTCTGAAACCTTTTTCCCTCTCACTGTGACAGTTATTATTCAGATTAGTTGGAGATGACTGCTCTGCATCTTTCAGAAGGTCCACATCCCAGCGCCTTGTGTTTGAATATGTCTCCGTTGGAAAATTGCTTTATTTCACAACTTGCTCCTCCTTCAATAGCAGGTCTGGCATGTGCCCCTTTTCTTTAAAGGTAATCTCTTTAAGGATAATAGAACAGCTTTGCTCTCCAAATGATAGATAAATCAAGATGTTTTAAAAGTTCCTGTACTTTCTATGTCACCCTGTACCTGATGTCTTGAATGAGATTAGTGGTTGTGGGCTTTGGGTGCTTGTGTGTGTGTGTGTGTGTGTGTGTGTGTGTGTGTGTGTGTGTGTGTGTGTGTGTGTGTGTGTGTGTGTGTGTGTGTGTGTGTGTGTATGTGTGTGTGTGTGTGTACCATTTGTTTGGGCAACTTTTCTTCATGTGGGAACAGCAGATATATGATGGGCAGCCAGAGCTCAATGTCTATGAGGCAAACTGTGCCAGTAGTTGGCATCTGACAGCCA